>NC_081411.1:159479470-159716470 GCF_030272615.1 Cryptomeria japonica
GCAGAGACAGAGAGACAGACAAAGACAGAGATAGACAAAGATAAAGACAAAGACAGATAAAGATGAAGGAAGAGAAGTGCATGAGATCTAAAGATAGAGATAGAGAGGGAGAAATAGGGAGTGTGCATCTGTGTGGGTGAAACAGATATAGAGATAGAGATAAGGAGGGAGAAACATGGAATGTGTGTGAGAGAGAGATGTGGAGATAGATATAAAGAGGGAGAAATATATATAAATAAATAGTGTGGGATAAGAAAAGAGAGGATATTTAAGTAGAAAAATATAAAAAAGAAAAGGAGCGAGAGGGAGAGGGAGAGATGGAGAGATATGTAGAGTGGGAAGGATAGAAGGATAAGAGAGATACAAGGAGAGGTAAAGAGATATAGATGGAGATAATAATCAAATGACATGCAACTCTCAACATAACTCCCCAAGGACATGTGATATCCTTAAATTATTGGCATGAAATGAATAATCAGAAGTTATTTGTTGTCTCTTTCTCTCTTGCTATAAACATTTAATTTAGACTTTAAGTTGATTTTTTTATTTAGAAATTAAAAAAATTCAAATACAATTATTCTAACAATAAATCAAATTTTAATAAGACAAAGAAAATAAATCATGGTGCGTTGAGATCCTTTGCAACTGAGGCCATGGCGATAGAACAAATCTCTCAATTCCAACTTTGAAGACTTTGGGAGATTGATTTTGAAGTCTACTAAATCAAAGAGAACTAAAGTGGTTACAAGAGCAAATAGCATTCCAATTGGTGAAAGAAGGTCCATCAATTTTCAAAATCATATTGAGAAAAACCCTAATGATGGTTTTTGGAAAGGGTCGGGTCCGAAGGGCAATAGAGAGGCATATTGGCTCGCCTCTTGGGCATGGGAGGAATTGAAAAGAGATAACAAGTTTAAGAACCTGTATAGAAATGGGCAATGGAAAAGGAAACCTTGGGGTCGTGAAGAGTCGAGGCTCAATAGAGCTATAGGAGGCATTAAGCATAGAGCATATCCCCCTTATGTTAAGAGAACCAAGAGAAAAATTATAGTGCTTCCACCTAATCTCCTAAAGACATCTACAAAGCATTTGAAGGAAAGGGCTTCATTTGTCAAATTGAATGGATCAAACGGCTCGTAGGAGGAAATTATGTCATGGTGGACAAAATCCTTTCTAGGTAAGTTATGTATACACCCTCTACAACATGAGTTGTATTTAATAAAATACATAGACCTTAATATGAAAATGGATTTATTGTATCGAGTTCCTATTTTTTTCAAAGGTTCTAGTTTCAATAGGCTAAACTAGAACCCTAGTTTTGATCCTCACAAACATCACTTTCATAAAAAACAAACTTGGATTAGTTTGGTGGGTCTCCCATTTGAATTTTGGCAAGAAGAGGCACTAATTAGAATAGGAGATGCTACTTGTTTAGGTATAGAAGAGGATTTCCTGAATGAAAAATCAGGATATGTAGCCAATTTGTATGTAGAGATAGATTCAAATATGAGAATTTATAAATAAATAGAAATAATATCAGAGTTTGGCAAATGGAATCAAGAATTGAGGAGTTGAAGAATAAAATCTCTGGGGAATATTTGATAAGGGAAGCTATGAAAATTGGGAGTTCTACTAATTTATACAAAACAAAGGATCCCAAAATCTCAAAAATAGACCTAAGAAATAATGGGGAGCAACCAAAGAAAGGTAAGGGATTGATTGGTGTAGAGGTTGAGAATTGACAAATCTTAGGAGATCCCACAAAGGATGATTCTCAATCTAACAAAGAGATAGTGGGGGCTAAATTGTTTATGCAGTCAAATCAAGCATTGGGATCTTCTCAAATTAATCATGAGGAGTGTTCAGAAGTGATGAGGAGAACTAATTTAGGGTCTTAGGGAATAGAAGGGAATGTAGAAACCTCATGACTAAATATTGATCAAGGTTTGCAGAGAAATGAGGGGGTTTTCAAAAGTTCAAAGTAGCAAGGTATAAGAGTAACATCTATTTTAGAACTAAATGAATTAAAGCAGGATAGTGAATCTCTGAATGAAGAAATCAAACAACAGATGAATCTCCTTAAAAATAATAAAAACATTGGTAATGACAAATCAAAATATTACAAAGACTAGGTTGGATCCTAATTATGATATGGAGAAGAGCAATAATGATGTCTCCATATGTGATTCTCGATTAGGGATCTCAAATGAGGTAGGAGTCCCTGAGATAGTCATGGAGACCCCTAAATATAGAAACAACCCCATGGAATTAGAAGCGGTCTGTGAATTTTTAGGTGTCCCCCTCAACAAACATAAATTCAGAGGTTCTTAGATAAGCCAATTTCAAAATGATTTAGTGCGTTATGGAAAATGAGGGGATTGAAGAGATGGAATAGGAGATTCCACTTGATGAAGAAAATCGTGTCATTATGGAAGAAGGGGAGGTGGGAAGGAGTGCCTAGGGTTATGTTTATATTGCCCTTAGGGGGACAAACCGGATTATGGTAAATTAGCTAAGAAAAGGAGAAAGAGGAAATCTTTAGCAGACTCTCAGGCTAAAAGATGGATTTGTTATAGACCAAACCAATATAATGACACTGTTAAATGCAAGGAAAAGGAAGTTCCTTCCCAAGGAATCATGATGCTCCTTACATGGAATGTTAGGGCTCTCAATGCCCCTAACAAGAGGCACTTAATTAAGCACAAAATAAAATGATTCAAGCAAAGGTGGTCTTAATACAAGAAACCAAACTAAATAAGGAGTAAATGGAAGGGTTTTAGAAGAGTTTAGGGCTCTAGCAGTATAAGGCAATTCTAGCTGAAGGAGCCTCAAGAGGAATTGTCATTATCTGGAACCCAAGAAAGGTGAGAGTATCAATAGTGGTGTTAGATTCAGAGTGATCAATGTTTATGGATCGACCCAAATTGACAAAAAAAAAAGCATTATGGAGAGTGATTGATGATTTTGTCATCAATAATGAATTTCCTAATACAATCATATGAGGAGATTTTAATACCATTTTACATTTACCAAAAAGAAAGGTGGAATTCAGAGGGATCTACAAACACCAATTGATTTCAGAGATTGGGTTAATTGGACAATCTATTGGATATTAAGTGTGAAAATGGTATTTTCATATGGATCAATCAACAAAGAGGTAATTAGAGAGGTTCTTGTTAAAAGGGGATTTGTTGTCCTTTAAGGGAGAAATGGCCTCTACAATTATAGCTCACATAGGATCGGACCACTATCCAGTGGTATTGAATATCTCTGAAGAACAGAGACCCGTCAACAGCCCTTTCAAAATTGAAAACATGCGGATGAAGATGGGGAATTTTTTTATCTAATTGAGTGCTAGTCAAGGGAGGAAACCTTTGCTAGATCAAAACTTTTTTGTTTTGTTTCCAAAATGAAGTCATTAAAACAAAAACTTCTAAAATGGAATACACAAAGATTCCCAAATATTTTGACAAAAAAAAGGAAGTGGAGGATGAGTTGATGGTTGTTACTGAAGATGTTATTAAGCAAGGAATGGATATAGATCTATATGAGAAAGAAGGGAATTTGATTGTTGAGTATCATAAAGTATAAGCTAAGGAAGAGATTTTTTGGAGGCGAAAATCCAAGGAAACTTGGCTAGAGGAGGGGGACAATAATTCAAAATTCTTTCATATTAGCACTAAGGTCAAAAGAGGTATCAATAGGATTCTTAGTATAACCAAAGAGGATGGATCAATGGTTGACAAGCTAGAAGATGTAGCCAAAGAAAGTATCATTTATTCCAAAGAAATCTTCAATAACTGGGAAGGATCCAACTTAGTGCATCAAACAGACTTGCTATCTAGCATTCCCAATAAGATCACAGAGATATAAAATCATATGTTGACTGCCAAATTCACAGAAGCATAAATCCATTCAGCCCTATTCTAGTTACATCCAAACAAAACCCCTGGTTTGAACATATTCCCTGTTGGTTTTTATCAAAAATATTGGCACATCTTAGGACAACAAATGGTAGTAGCTTTTGAAGCGGCTAGAAATGGAAGAAGATTTTGAGAAGAAATCAACAACACCTTTTTAGTCTTGATTCCCAAGAAGGAAGTCTCGAGAGGATTTGTGGACTATAGACCAATCTCCCTATGCAATACTAAGTTATATAAGGCCCTGGTGAAAGAATTGGCACGTCATCTTAAAATAGTTTTACCATATATCATCTCGGATGAACAATCAAGTTTTTTGCGTGGTAGATCTACTTTAGATGGTATTATTTTAGCACAAGAGGCCCTTCATTCTGTTTAGAGCAAAAAATTGTCAAGTGTGCTAATCAAATTAGATATAAAAAAAACTTATGATAAGGTAGACTAAAGATTCTTCTGTAAATGTTTAGAAGTCATTGGGTTCAACAAACAGTTGATAGAACTGATCTTCTATTGCATATCCACCCCAAAGTATTAAGTGATTATTAATGGTTCTCCAAAGGGATATTTTAAGGCCTCTAGGGGATTAAGACAAGGGGATCCACTATCTTCCCTTCTTGTTTATTATCATAGCAAGGGTATTGGGGAGAAACGTCCAAAAAGCTCAAATCATGGAAATGTCAAAGGAATTAGTATTACCAACAATATCTATGTTGTGTCCCATCAACAGTTTGTGGATGACACAATGCTTATGGGATAGGGTTCCTTGCAGGAGGCTTCAAATTTTAAGCTCATTTTGGATAAATACCTTGGCTTCAAGTCAACAAATTAGTATTGAAAAATCAGAAGATTTCTTCTTCTCTTTATAGCCATGGATAGAGATAGAGATTTTGAGAATTTTGAGGTTTCACAAGGGTTCTCTTCCTTGTAAATACCTAGGGATCCCTCTTGAAAGTGGTATTAGGTCAACCAAACTATGGGATCCATTAAAGGAGAAGATGGACAAGAAGTTGACTTCTTGGAAAGGCAGATGGTTGACATGGGCGAGCAAAGTAGGTTTTCATTTGCAGGATTATGTGAGTTTTAATACCGTAGGGAAAGCTTTAGAGTGGAAATGGAAATCTCTTCAAGATCTCCAAGTCCCCAGAGAAGATGTTAGACAACTCAAGAAAATCCTTCAGGGCAGGGATATGGCATTTTGGGATTCGTGGGATAGAGGTGTTTGCATAAAGTAGGAATTTTTATCTGGGCAATGCTAAAAGGTAGGGTCCTCAAAGTAGAATGGTTTAGGAAAATTGGCTTCAAAGGACCATCCAGATGCATCCTATGTGAACATGAAGAGAAATCAATCAATCGCCTTTTCTTACAGAGTCCCTATTCTCTCAAATGTTGGCAGTGGCTATGCGCTAAATTAGGGTGGTCTACAACACTACCTATAGACATTTTAAGCCTTTTCAAAAGTTGGCCATTATTGAATATGTTTGGACTATACAGTGGTTTGTGAATAACTAGTCCTTCTATTATGGTGTGGAAAATTTGGAAGGAAAGGAACAAGCGGATCTTTAAAGAAGTAAAGTTGCAGAGTGAAACCTTATTAAACAAAATAGAAATAGCCATTGTGGAGGTAGTTAACAGTAGAAATGATAGGCACTCTCATAAAATGACCAGTTTCACTTGTTGGGATGGATTAATTAGGGTAAATGGAATGGACTCAAAGTCCCTCATTTTTTTTGGAAATGGGGGAGAGGTCAATAAGCAAGCCAAATTGAACTGTAATTGGGAGCCTCTGAGAGAGGGTTGGTATAAGGTTAATTTTGATGGTGCAACAAGGGGAAACCCAGGAAGTTTTGGAGCAGGATGCATCATTCACAGTTGAGATGGAAGGAATATAGCAAAATTTGCAGAACTCCTGGAGCAAGGAACTAATAACCAAGTAGAATTCCAAGCATTATTGATAGGCTTGCTCAAATGCAAGTCTTTAGGTATTCAAAGACTATAAATTGAAGGAGACTCGGCTTTAGTGATCAATGCCTTAAGGAAAGAGGTAACTCCAAACTGGAAACTGAATGCTCTTCTAGGAAGGGCATTGAACATCGTTAATTCTTTTGAACCATATATGTTTAATCACATTTATAGAGAAGGAAATAGATGGCAGATGAGCTTGCTAACAAGGTGGCAGATGGGGTTCGCATAGATTTTTTTGGAGCTCTATAATTTGAGTTGCATTTATTTATTTATATGTAAAGTTGTTTATTCTATCTTAGAATATTATGCAATTTTTAGTCCACTACTCTATCAATTTTTCTAGGATAACTGATTTTCCTTGACGTTGGCGAGAGACCAAAATTCAAATATTCCCAGTTGCCTTGTGTGACTAGTGGTGTTCCTAGTCGACTAAGGTGGTGTGTCTATTCAGCATCCTCGAGAGCTTCTTTTCTACCATCTATGACTCTTCTCGTTGATGTGATGAGTCATCATTTTTTGAGGGTTGTTGTAATTCCCTCTTCCCTAGGCGTTGATGATCATTAGTTGGCCCGCCTTCCCTCCTACATATAGAAATGCTAGTATGCACACTCCAAGGCTTGTGGTAGAGATTTTGGCAGATTTGGAATGATGAGCACAACTTTAGCATTTATTTCATTTAATGGAAACTTCTCGAGAAAGTTGTTTGAAGGAGCTTTTAAATTGCACGATCATAGATTTTACATCATCTATTTTTTGAGTCTTGAATTCTTTTAGAGGGCAAAGCATAATTGATCTGAATTATTTTGTCAATTCAGAGGACAATACCCAAAGCAGAATTTGTGGTATTGTAAACACATAACAAATCATATAAAATTTCATTTCATTGAAAATTTGTAAGCATACAATTTTTGGCAAACTCTGTGAAAGAGAGTTGTGTGCCCTTGAATTTATCCCATTTGGGCAAACTCTGTAAAAGAGAGTTGTACGTTTGGAATGTATCCAATTTGGGCAAACTCTGTAAAAGAGAGTTGTATGTCTGAGCATGTACAATTTAGGCAATCTTGTGAAGGAGTGTATGCCTATAACTCTATAACTCCATAACTCTCCAACTCCTTGCAATTGGATTCGAATTGGGCTTATTTATAAGCTTTAAAAGAAGCTGAACAGCCACCACATTTATGTTTACATCAGAAGTCGAAAAGACAATCCAGTATTGAAAGGTTATTACATTTATATGAGAACAAAAATTAATTAAAGATTAAAATATTTAATTCTCTGACTTATTTCTGATCATTACTCCCTTCTTGAAATGCAATGGGCCCCATTGCTTGATCTTCTTCCAAATAAAATTTTGCCATGTAACTTGAAAGTGCTAATGAGACTCTCAAGAGAATAATCGCTTCTTCCTGATCTATTGTAGTAACAGGAGCCTAGTCAGCTTGAGGCATAGCAGCTACTGGTTCCTTGGTAGATGTTGCAGTAGCTTCCTCGTTTCCTTCTGCTGAAGACGAAGAAAAGGAAGAGTTTGGTGTAGTATGGGCAGCCATTGGCTGTAGATGCACCTGCAGCGATCGAAAATGGCTCTGATACCACTGATCTGAATTATTTTGTCAATTCAGAACACAATACCCAAAGCAGAATTTGTGGTATTGTAAACACATAACAAATCATATAAAATTTCATTTCATTGAAAATTTGTAAGAACCATACAATTTTTGGCAAACTCTGTGAAAGAGAGTTGTGTGCCCTTGAATTTATCCCATTTGGGAAAACTCTATAAAAGAGAGTTGTATTCCTGGAATGTATCCAATTTGGGCAAACTCTGTAAAAGAGATTTGTATGCCTGAGCCTGTACAATTTAGGCAATCTTGTGAAGGAGTGTATGCCTATAACTCTATAACTCCATAACTCTCCAACTCCTTGCAATTGGATTCGAATTGGGCTTATTTATAAGCTTTAAAAGAAGCTGAACAGCCACCACATTTATGTTTACATCAGAAGTCGAAAAGACAATCCAGTATTGAAAGGTTATTACATTTATATGAGAACAAAAATTAATTAAATATTAAAATATTTAATTCTCTGACTTATTTCTGATCATTACTCCCTTCTTGAAATGCAATGGGCCCCATTGCTTGATCTTCTTCCAAATAAAATTTTGCCATGTAACTTGAAAGTGCTAATGAGACTCTCAAGAGAATAATCGCTTCTTCCTGATCTATTGTAGTAACAGGAGCCTAGTCAGCTTGAGGCATAGCAGCTACTGGTTCCTTGGTAGATGTTGCAGTAGCTTCCTCGTTTCCTTCTGCTGAAGACGAAGAAAAGGAAGAGTTTGGTGTAGTATGGGCAGCCATTGGCTGTAGATGCACCTGCAGCGATCGAAAATGGCTCTGATACCACTGATCTGAATTATTTTGTCAATTCAGAACACAATACCCAAAGCAGAATTTGTGGTATTGTAAACACATAACAAATCATATAAAATTTCATTTCATTGAAAATTTGTAAGAACCATACAATTTTTGGCAAACTCTGTGAAAGAGAGTTGTGTGCCCTTGAATTTATCCCATTTGGGAAAACTCTATAAAAGAGAGTTGTATTCCTGGAATGTATCCAATTTGGGCAAACTCTGTAAAAGAGATTTGTATGCCTGAGCCTGTACAATTTAGGCAATCTTGTGAAGGAGTGTATGCCTATAACTTTATAACTCCATGACTCTCCAACTCCTTGCAATTGGATTCGAATTGGGCTTATTTATAAGCTTTCAAAGAAGCTGAACAGCCACCACATTTATGTTTACATCAAAAGTCGAAAAGACAATCCAGTATTGAAAGGTTATTACATTTATATGAGAACAAAAATTAATTAAAGATTAAAATATTTAATTCTCTGACTTATTTCTGATCATTACTCCCTTCTTGAAATGCAATGGGCCCCATTGCTTGATCTTCTTCCAAATAAAATTTTGCCATGTAACTTGAAAGTGCTAATGAGACTCTCAAGAGAATAATCGCTTCTTCCTGATCTATTGTAGTAACAGGAGCCTAGTCAGCTTGAGGCATAGCAGCTACTGGTTCCTTGGTAGATGTTGCAGTAGCTTCCTCGTTTCCTTCTGCTGAAGACGAAGAAAAGGAAGAGTTTGGTGTAGTATGGGCAGCCATTGGCTGTAGATGCACCTGCAGCGATCGAAAATGGCTCTGATACCACTGATCTGAATTATTTTGTCAATTCAGAACACAATACCCAAAGCAGAATTTGTGGTATTGTAAACACATAACAAATCATATAAAATTTCATTTCATTGAAAATTTGTAAGAACCATACAATTTTTGGCAAACTCTGTGAAAGAGAGTTGTGTGCCCTTGAATTTATCCCATTTGGGAAAACTCTATAAAAGAGAGTTGTATTCCTGGAATGTATCCAATTTGGGCAAACTCTGTAAAAGAGATTTGTATGCCTGAGCCTGTACAATTTAGGCAATCTTGTGAAGGAGTGTATGCCTATAACTCTATAACTCCATAACTCTCCAACTCCTTGCAATTGGATTCGAATTGGACTTATTTATAAGCTTTCAAAGAAGTTGAACAGCCACCACATTTATGTTTACATCGGAAGTCAAAAAGACAATCCAGTATTGAAAGGTTATTACATTTATATGAGAACAAAAATTAATTAAAGATTAAAATATTTAATTCTCTGACTTATTTTTGATCAATAATGGAATCCAATATTCTGTTGGTTGCAAGTAAAAGGAAGATGGCCTTCTTGGGGGCCATTAATGACAAACGACTGAGAGAAATAACTAATTTTTCTCATGAATTGTTTAATCATTCTTTGTTGAGTATTCTAGGGGTTGATTTTTTATTCTTATAATCAGCAATATTGGGTTAACCCTAATATCCCCGCCTTCTTCCTTGCAATGATTCTCAATGTGGAGTTGATGATTGGGGCTCATATTTTATGCAAAAGGGTCTTCCGAAGTGATTTCTTGAGGGATATTGAGAGATTCTTGCAGGAAATTGACTTGAATTGCACTATCCCACATGCTAACAATTTTGGTATGCAAATGAGAAATGGGAAACCAACTCCTTAGTTCCCCATCTTAGTCATTGTCAACTAGGAGCTTTGGGAGCTAAGAACTTAGAAAAAAATTAGATTGAGCTTGAACTTCTTGAAAAGACTTATGGGTATCGTAGAAGATGGCTCACTGGTGGTGCCAATTGGAGATGTAGTGAATGTCCAAGATCAATGGGTAAGAAGCTATAAAATTATGCAAGGGCTTCAAGATGATGGTGATTTCTCCTCCAGCGGTGATATTTCGACGGTAGAGTAGGTGGTCGCAATGAAGGTGTTACTTTCCCTTGGTTCTTGTGTGTGTCCCTTTTGGATATAGCTGGTTGGTTAATGTTTTGGTGACAAAGCTATGTCGTATACTAGTTTTATGTAAGAATTTTCAAAACTTGTGGTTTCTGTAATTTCATGGTAGTAGCATTCTTCCTATGAAGTGATATTTTTGGTCAATGGGTAGTCTAGGTGGTGGGTTGAGTTTTGTGGTTGTTTTGATCTAGTATGGGCTTTGGATTTTGGTTATGGGGTTTTCTCTAGTTTGGTCTGGCATAGCCAAATTTTGCTATGCGAAATAAATATGTAATATTTTGTATATACTTTAATACAAATCATGGCTACAACCTTTTAACGAGCCAAAATAAAAAGACAAAGCATAAATTAAATTGGTTCTAATATATTTTAATTATTAATTATAATTTCATTAAAAAATTATAAATAATTAAAATAAAATTTAACTTAATAAACGGGATGACCCCACAATGCAGTGGTTAACTGCGAGCCTCCTACAAGGGAGGCATTGGGTTTGAGTCTACTCGATTGGTTCGGTTCTTAGCTCCAAGGAAAAGTTGTCGCTTCTACTGTGACTCATAAAAAAAAAATAACTTGATAAAAATTCATCCTTAGCAAAAAAAGAAAAATTAGAATAATGTTTTTAAAAAAATAGAATATCTAATAAACAAAGATAGAATTAAAAGAAGGATTTTAAATCAAAATATAATTATTCTGCAATTTTTTAAAAATTTAATATGACAAATAATTATAAATTAAATCATGGAGCAATAAGGAGTTGGCTATGGAGTGATAAGGTGATGTGTGTGGAGAGATAAGGAGCGGGAGATATAAGGCGACTGGAGAGATAAGAAGGGAGGAATGTGGAGAGATAAGTTGAGGGAGATATAAGGAATTTGGAGAGATAAGCAGGGAGGCATAAGGAGTCTTGTGGAGAGATAAGGAGAAGGGAGTTATAAGGAGATTTATGGTGTGACGGATTGATAAGCTACAGGAGACAAATATTGGAAGCCTTAATGCTTCAGACATGTTCACCATGGGGATGGGGTTGTGGCAAAGTTTGTGGAAGAGGAGGACAAGGCCCAACAGGGGAAGAATGGAAGTGTCGGGGATTCGGTATCAACAGAGAAACCCCAAGCTCAAAGGGTTAGTGGAGAACATGAGACTTCTCTTGGGTTAAATGGTGATGGTCAGGACACAAGTCAAAAAGAACTAGTTCATCTGGTAGGCTATTAATAAGGTGGAGAAAGCCACGAAAGCCTTAGATGATGATAGGAAGGGGCCCCAAAAGGAAAAGAGCATGGAGGAAAATTTTCAGGAAGACCATAGAAGGCAAGCAGATAAGGATGAAGGGGAGTGGAATGCAAAAGATATAGATTCAGACGAGGTGGCATGGGAAGAGGAGGAGGATGAATGGGGTTTGATTATTGATGAAGACATTATTGACATTTGTACTATCAATCAAACTAATTCACAGGTGGTGTCAACTTGTTTAGGTAAGAAAAAAACAAGGGGTAAGAAGCCAAATAGGATCGAAATTGCTATGGCAAGCAATGTTAAGGGGCAATGTAAACTTTCAGTAGGGAAGGGTGGTGCCCTTCCTGAAGGAAAATGAAACTTATAAGATGGAATGTTAGGGGATGTAATGCCCCTGACAAAATGTGTTTGATCAACTATGGGTTGGATCAAATGAAGCCTGATTTAGTATGTTTGCAGGAAACCAAAATGAGCTTGAAGGATGCAGAGGTCTCATTGAGAATTTGGAGGTCGTGGTCAGGCATCTTCTCAAGTGCGATTGGGGCGGCGAGAGGTTTGTATATACTGTGGAATTTGATCTCCCTTAAGGTGGAGGAACTTGTTAACTCTCAAGCATGGCAGCTATGTAAAATTTGCTTTTTTGGTTTAAATTGTGATTTTTTCCTTTTAAATGTTTACACCCCCGCTAAAGCCAAACTACAACCGAAGGTTTGGTAGAAATTGTTAGTGATTTTGCATAGCTTATCATAGGAATTGGTGATTCTTGGTGGGGAATTTAAAGCAATTTTTGATATGGCTCATAAGAAATAAGGTAAAGGGGGTGTTACAAGTTCGCAAGTTGGTTATTAGATTTTGTCTTGGATAATAGCCTAAGAGAGATTAAGACTAACAGTGGAATCTTCATGTGGTCTAACAGAAGAATGGATGGGGAGCATATTGCAGAAAAGTTGGATAGGCTCTTTGTAGGAGGTAATTGGGATGATAAACTCTTCTTTTTTAGGCTACCATTAAACTAATGACTGCCTCGGATCACTTTCCGTTTGAGTTACTAGTGGTGCATGAATGTGCTCTGATAACATGTCCTTTCAAATTTGAAAAAATGTGGCTACAGGATAGTAGCCTTCAAAATCTAATCAAGGAATGGTGGGTTGAGGCTTTGGAGATCTATAGCACAAAAGATTACAAGTCCGTTAAGAAGCTTCAGTTCCTTAAAGGGAAGTTAAAGGAATGGAATAGACTAAAATTTGGGAACATTTTTGCAAATAAGGTTGTCATCGAGTCTAAACTTAAGGAGGTCTAGAAGGTCATAATGGATCAAGGTATGACGAATGAATTCTTAAATAAAGAGAAGAATTTGAAAGCCAAGTATGATGAAATCCTAGCCAGGGAAGAGGTCTATTGGAAACACAAGTCTCGAGAGTGTTGGTTGAAAGATGGTGACAGGAACACAAAGTTCTTTAATAATTCGGTGAAGGTTAGTCATTCTTGGAACAAAATTATGTCTATAAGGAGCAGGGCCAATATTTTACTGGACAAGGTGGAAGACATAAATAAAGAAGCAGTGGACTTCTTCAGTGAGTTGTTGAAGCAGAATGATAACCTTAAATTTTAGCAACAAAATAGGCTTCTTGCGAATATCGCTAAAATTATTATGAAGAGTCAAAACTAGATGTTGTGTAGACCTATTCAATTGGAAGAAGTGAGACATGTTCTTTTTTATTGAAGGAAATAAGGCCCTGGGACTTGACGGGTATCTTACTTTTTTTTATTAGCAATTATGGGAGGTGGTTGGCTTTGAGATGTGAGTTGTAGTGGAGGAGGCAATGGAAAGTGATCAGGTTGCGAAGGAATTGAATTGTACTTTCATTGCCCTTATTCCCAAAGTGGAGCATGTTAAATCCTTTGCTGATTTTAGACTGATTTCCCTTTGTAATACTTTGTATAAAGTGATTGCCAAAGTCATCATAAATCGTATGAAACCCCTTCTAAAGCTTATTATCTTGAAAGAACGGGGTGGGTTTGTTCCTAGGAGATCAATAGTTGAAAGTATCATCATCGCGCATGAAGATATCCATACAGTGAGAATTGCACAGGTTGATCGTATGCTAGTTAAATTGGATATCAGGAAAGCATATGATTGGTGGATCATACTTGCTTGCTTCAAGTATGATTTGGTGGATCATATTTTCTCAATCCTTGTAAATGGCAGCCCACAAGGTTTTTTTCAAACGTCTCAGAGTTTGTGTCAAGGAGACCCCCTCTGACCTTTCTTTTCATCATATTGGTGGAGGTTTTGGGGAGACACATTAAGCAATTAAGGAGCTCAAGTCAATGGAAAGAGATCGATATTGTTGTTGGTTTTGAATCAGTATCACATCCGTAATTTGCTAATGACACAATTTTGTTTGGGGAATCTTCTTTGAGAGAAGCTCGTATCATCAAGAAAGCTATAGATTCCTTTTGTGATGCTTTTGGTCAGCAGGTTAATTGGGCCAAGTCTGATGTGTTTTTCTTCAATACAGCCTTGGGGAGGCAGAGAGATATAGTGAGGATCTTGAGAGTAAAGTCAAGAAGTCTTCTAGGAAGGTTTTTAGGCACCCCTCTTTTTGGAGACCCAAATAGGGTAGGTTTGTGGCACAGGTTGATGGATAGTTATGTTAGTAAACTAGAGGGGTGGAAGACAAAATGGCTTACTTTGGCAGGAAGATTATTACTGTTGAAGTCAGTCTTATCAGCCATGCCAATCTATTCTATGGTGTGTTTAAAAATCCTTGAGAAAGTTGTTGAAAGCATAAACCAATATATGCAGATTTTTTTTGGAATGGCAAGAGTGAGCAAGACAAGATTCCATTGG
Organism: Cryptomeria japonica; assembly: GCF_030272615.1. Classification (NCBI taxonomy): domain Eukaryota; kingdom Viridiplantae; phylum Streptophyta; class Pinopsida; order Cupressales; family Cupressaceae; genus Cryptomeria; species Cryptomeria japonica. The sequence goes on from NC_081411.1 coordinate 159,493,820, forward strand.
TGGCATGGGATTTAGTCTACCAGCCTAAAGGGTCTGGTGGGGCTGGGTTAAGAAACTAGAGCTATCTGAATGAAGCGATGGGTGCAAAACTCATATGGCATATGTATTTGAAACCTGACCAAAAATGGGTCCAAATCCTAAAGCACAAGTATTTGGATTCCCTATCTAGGGAGAGAATTTTTACTATGAGAGATCTACCACGTGGATCGGCTATTTGGAATTTTATTGCTTCATGCAGGAAATTTATTATGAAGCGTATCACTTGGCAGCTGGGAAATGAGGAGAAAGCGAATTTCTGGACTGATTCGTGGGATGGAAGACTACCTTTATCTATGAGGCCGGATGTGGAGAGCGTTAGACTGGTGGCGGGACAGTATTGGGTAAGTGATTATTTGTTAAAAAATTATAGGAATGGTGTGGATGAATGGACATGGAAGGATGTGAGTGCACTCTCATTATCCTCCTCTCAATAAGCTATTTTTGAGGATATTCTTAGTGAGTATAGATCGTATCTCTTTCAAAAGGATAATATCATTAAATGGTGTGGGGCAAAATCAGGGTTGTATTTAGTCAAACTAGGATATAGGATCATTGAAAATTCAGCGATCAATGAAGAGCGGCCAACGAAATTATGTTGGAGTTCCCCTTGTTTATAGAAAGCGGGTGTATTTGCTTGGCTATCTTTGAAGAAGAGAGTTTTGATGGGGGAAAAACTTGGTAGGTTGGGTTTTAATGGTCCTTCTCAATGTATTATGTGTAGAGCGAATGATGAATCACTGGACCACATATTGTTAAATTGTGAGATGGCACAGTGTGTGTGGAAGTTCTTGTTGTTCAAGCTAGGATGGGAGATTCCTTTGCCAGAGAGGGTGATTGACTTATTTAAGAGTCGGTCCATTGAGAAAAGGAGATCAATTTACTTTAGCATCGGGATTGTTTCGCCTTCAATTGTAGTTTGGGAAATTTGGAAGGAGAGAAACAGATGCCTCTTTCAGGATAAGTCAGAATTGAGGGAGATATTGTGCGATAGAGTGGAAAGGGTCATTTCGGAAGTTGTTTCTTTGTCGATTGCAGATCATAATTTTGTTAAGCACCCTTTTAATATAGCAGATAAACTTATTTAATCTAGATGGCCTTTGTTGAAATGTAGACCCGTTCATGGGTTTGTTGGGGTTGATCCTTCTTCCAATAGTGGAAAGGTTTCTAATGAGGTGTGGTCTGAATTGGAAAAGGGGTGGATCAAGATCAATTTTGGTGGAGCTTCAAGGGGAAATCTGGGTATCTCAAGTGCAGGGTGTGTGGCTCGTGATGAGAAAGGTAAAGTGTTGTTCAAAGAGGAACATAGATTACAAGATGGCACGAATAATGAGGCTGAGGCACATGTCGTTTTACTTGCACTAGATTTGGCAAGCAATATGAAAATTTCAAAGGAGGGGGACTCGAAAATTGTCGTGGATACAATTGTGAAAGGTGCTTCACCAAGCTAGAGGATTAATAAATTCATCTCGATTATTTGTTTGAGGCTTCGATCCTTTCAAGATTTCAGGATAACCCACATTCGTGTTTCATGTTTCAATGAACTAGCAAAAACCTATTATGATAACATCCAAGCTGGAGTGACACACACATTGTTTGGTGGGTAAATAAAGTTGGCCAATAAAATTTACAACAAACTCAACAATGGACTAGAAATAACCTTAGTAGATGATTCAAAGGTTACTTCCTGCAATGATGACTCTTCCATACCCAAGCACAGATACATTTTCACAACTCTTGACCAAGTGGCTACCAAAAATAACAATTCAACCATTGACGTCATTGGAATTGTCATTAGTGTCGATCTGAGCTCAATGATACAGAGAAGAGATGGTACAAAGGTTCCTAGGTGTACCATTAAGTTAGTTGACATGACTCGAACAACCATCGATGTTACACTATGGGGTGCAATGGCAGAAAAGGAAGGTACTAAACTCCAATGAAGACATTATTTACAAGAAACAACTACTCTTTCTATCAAGAGTGGTCATGTATGTGAATTCAATGGAAAGGTAATAGGTACAACATTTAATACAAGCCTCTTCATAGACCCTCTGATAGAGGAATTGGTCCAGTTGAAAGATTGGTTCAACCATAATGTTGACATTGGACAAGAAATTGTGCATCAGCTTGTTGCACCTTCTACCACCCCTCAAAGAATGATGATCTGTGAAATCCGAACACATGCATCAAATTAAATGCAACCCTTCCATTGCATTGTAAAGGCAACCGCACAAGAGATAAAATCTAAGTCATTTTGCTATCCAGCATGTCCCACCCAAGTAAATGGAAAACCATGTAAGAAATGATTAGACAAGACTGAAGAAGGAACTTGGTATTGTTTGAAGTGTAACATGACCCTGTCTGAGTGTAACTATAGATATATCCTCCAGAAAAATCTGCAAGACCACACAGATAGAATATGGGCAATTGCATTTGATGAAGGGGCAACAAAACTTATGGGCATGCCTGCAAAAACATTATACATGCTTCAATTCGATGAGAGTGTCGAGCAAAGCACCGCAGAGGTAATAAAAAACGTGATGCATAATCAATTCCTCTTGAGCCTAACATGCAAAAATGAAACATGCAATAATGAAGAATGGTTGAAGGTTACCATCACTAAGGCAAAGCAGCTAGATTTTGCCTCAGAGGGCACTATACTTGAGAAAATCAAAGAAATGTGTATTGATATGAGCCCCCAGCCTTAAAGCCAACACACAGTTGTAAATACAGTCAAAGATCTAATTTACCCCTATGTAATATAGCAGACAATAAATCCCCCTGATGCAAGTCCTCGGGCTTAAAGGCAGCATAAAATTGTAAATAGAATTAGCATACAATTGTAAATAGAATGAAAATGTAATTTACCCCTACATAATACAATAGAAAGTAAATCTTCCTTATACAACATCCAATGTTTAACATGTATTAAATAAGATAGTAAATAGCTCTTAACATATGTAAAATACAAAATTTGTGCGTTCCAATATGCAATGTTCCATGTATATTATATTGTGTTGTTAATATTTGGTGCAAGGCTTTCTTGTTAAGATCTTTATGATTTACCTCATGAATACTTCAAACAAATGGCTTTCTTGTTAAGATGTTTATGCTTTACCTCATGAATACTTCAAAGAGATGATTGACTCCTCCACTCAAGGAACCAACAATCACCCTAAAAAAATGCAAGATCAAAGAGAACTGAGTCGAAAAAGAAGTCGAACATATTATGCCAACCATAGGGAGCAAACAGCTATACATAGGCATTTGAAAAGAATAGAACAAAACGAAACTAATCATGTGGAAGGAAAATCAGCAAACATGAAAAATCCTCAAGCTCACCAAAAACTACATGTACAAGAATGATATCAAACAAAGCAAGCAGCCAGCTTGAATGCTAATGCTAGGTTCATGACAACAATGAAAAGCTTATGTAGGAAAATGGACATGCTTTCTAACTTGGAAATATGTAATATGTGCAATACAAAGTCAAATATGACCCATACTATAAAGATATCTCAATAGATTATAACAACTTAAACCAAATCCCCAAGGAAAGAACAAACGTATCAAACATGTTGCACATCATTGAAGCGAACGATGAGGAAATGGTAGCAAATAGGCCTTGATGAAGACCAAGTTGAGGCTATTACAACTAGTTCATATCATTTATATCCCACCTACCGAACAAACACCGTGAACTACAGATAATTAATAAAACACTAGAGTTAGAGGAAAGCACAAATAACATCATTGACTGGCCAGAAATAGGCTCATCCCCAATTAATGAATATAATACCAAGGGAACGTGATATCGGTGCACAAGAAACTTGCCATATGCTTCAAAAATTACCCCTTGTTGTTTGTAACAGACTATTTACAACTTTAAATGTTGGACGGAAAGTGTTACACCGATTAACTAAAATACAAAATGAGACTATAGTAGAAAATAGTTACTTATGCTCCTATATGACCCGTCCTCCAGAGCTAGAGACAATCACATTACTCGAATTTGCAAGATCTTACACCTATTTTACAATTCGTAAATCATGTAAATGGAAAAAGAGAACAATACAAGCCATTGTGAACATTTACCCAAAATTCTACAGTATACCCAAGGAAGACTCAAAACATTTTGAAACATTTTGTTGGAGTGAATTACTCGTATATAAACACTTTCAAAATATTGAGACCGATATAGGAGTTACCAAGGACACAATAATCACAAATTGGCATCAAATGCATGTAAACAAATATGAGGTATGGCACATCATCTGACATATCGAAGAAAATGCTAACCCCCAAGAAGAAGAAAACAACGAAGATGAAAGGAATATAACTACCACATCATAAATGAATGAGTGGGAACTACTCTCGAGAATGAGGCATACAATCAACAGCAATGTGGATGAACTTGAATTACTAGGCCGATGTAAATTTGACACCAACTATAATTGGGGCGAAGCTAAAATACCACATGAATTGCAGGATATTGCATCACAATTTACAAACATAAAGAAAACAATCACCTAAGACGAACATGTACCAACAATGAAGTTTACACCCACCGATATGCTATTAACGGAACAAAAGAAAGCACTTTTGATAGTCTCGAATCAAAACACCAGTGTGTTTGACAAACCATTACACATGATCATACAAGGAATTGCGGGTACAGGAAAATCATACCCGATCAATTGTATAGGAATTATGCTACAAGAAAATTCGCCACAACAAAAAAACCCAATACTCATACTAGCTCATACCAAAATTGTTGCATTTAACATTCATGCTATAACAATTCATTCAACACTACGAATCCCCATCAAAGAAATGCAACCACTACATGGCCAAGCACTAACAATGTTCCAGGAAATGCTGAAGGACATAAGATATATACCCGTTGACGAGATGAGCTCTATAGGTCCTAAACTATTATTGAAAATAGATAGCCGGCTTCGCGAAGCTTTCCCTCATCATAAACATTCATACTTGGAGGTGTATCTATGATGGCAATCACAATTTTGTCGAACATTACTAAACATACGCAATGCACACCCGACCCAAGAAGATTGGCAAATGTTGATGACATGAACAAAAGAACAATTAGCTTCAATGGAAAATAAGCAATTTGACACTGTGATCCATCTCTTTGCTACTAATGACATGGTAACCCTTCACAATAAACGAATGCTAAAACAAAAACCATCTAGTTGCAATAAGTAGAGCTACAACGACTACAAGCAAAACAACAATTGAGGCTGACAATGAACAACTTGAAAAGCAAGTCCTACTATCATTGGGCCAGTGAATCATGCTCACAACTAACATATGGACACAAACAGGACTTGTCAATGGAGCTCTTGGTGAGATAATTGAAATAATGTATAGCCATGACTCCAAGCCACCTGACATACCAATGTATATCATGGTCAGATTTGATAACTATAGTGGTCCCCTGTGGCACCCAAATGACCCGAATGTTGTACCCATAACACCAGTATCACTAGGCAACCTTAGGCAACTACCAATAAAAATGGCATGGGCTATGACCACACATAAAGCCCAAGGTTTAACACTACAAAAGGCAACCATCAATATCGGTGCAACAGAAAGGCAAGGACTAACATTTACTGCAATCTCCAGAGTGAAATCCTTGGAAGACCTCTATATTGACCCAGCATTATCTTATGAGAGGTATGCAAAAATGGAGAACAATCCATACATGGTCATAAGGAAAAAAGAAGAAGCTCGGCTCCAACACCTCTCTTTATAACAAAAAAGTATGCTTCTTTAATCTTGTTTAGTGAATTTAATCTATATACCATCAATGTAAATTCTTAATAAGTTTCTATGTTGCACACATGCCTCACAACCAAAGGAAGAACTTCAACTACAATAGCTCTCCTTCTAAAAAAAAGTAAAAAGTATGAAAAGTTCAAGATGTTCAAGCAGCATATTATGCTCTTCTAAAGGACAAGAGTATAGATCTCACCACATTATGGTTAGTTCGAGCAAAAACATGCGTTACTTCATAATGCACTTTATGGGTTTGCACCAAACTCCTCCATTACTAGCAATTCAACTGCTGCAATTGTTTATCACTAACATCAATCTGCGAATTAACCATTTTGTTAAATCTTTCTTTAATGAGTACGAAGTCACGCACTATCATCAATGATAACTGACTCTTGGTTTAATCAAATTGTTTACTATTTGAGGTCCGAGACTTATAAAGGAAAAACATACCTTTGTATTGAGAGATCTACGAAGAAGAAGATGATAATGCACATGGAGAAAAAGAGCACAAAGAGCTCATCAATTATTTCTGCATCTAGCATAAATCATTTTAAATTTTTATTTGAACATTTGTATTGATTATATACTTTTTGCCTTCAAGTATACCACCAACACATGTGCAATTTAGTTGTTATTCATTTCAAAACTTTGTTTGCAATGGATAGCTGATTTCTATTTTAACCAATCTTCATATTGTTAATTTTGCAGGTTTCTAAATGCATAGCTCAAACAAACAGCAAGCCCACAGAGAAGCTCAAAACAATCAGCAAGCCCACAGAGAAGCTCAAAAAGCCCACAAAGAAACTCAAAACAATTAGGAAGCATTTTGTGCATGTCAAGCTTTATGTTGGGCATTGTTTTTAGTACAATAGATTTTACACACAAAATGATACAGTTTTTACCATCCTTTAAACAAAAAATAATCTGTATAATGCAGCTACTTTGTGTTTATTTGTGTGATACAGTTGCCAGTAATTTTCTTCCAAAGAAGAACAAATCACTGTCATTCGAACCATGAACAAATACAAAGTCATTAGTGACTTGGAATCAATAAATGTTTTGATTTTCTCTGTTTTATCTTTGCCCTCTCAAGGCTTGAAACAAGCTATTAAAAAGGAAGGATGGGGATAGGAAAAGATTTAAGTACTCACATCGACCTATAATTTAGAAAAAAAAATGTAGTGCTTGCCATGGGAAATATTAGCAATGATTAAAAAACATTATTTGTTAAAAAGTGAACTAATTGTAAATTGATTTCTTTTTTTTTGAAAAATATTATCCTGGTGAATGATTTAGTTGTATTTCTCAAGAATGATATGAAGTCAGTGAAAAGAAATATAAAAAAAGTAATTTCTCAGTTATTAGAATGTTGAATTTTTAATGTTTGGGTGTAACCATTGCACACATATCACACCACTATAGCTGACCTATGGCTGATGTACTTCCAGAGTTTGCCAGCCATAGCTAAATATATGTTGTTCCTTCTCTTTCATCTTACAATCTGTTGTTTGCAAAGTCAGTTTACAAAATATATGTACTTCTCATCTTCATTATGTTGTTTATGTTAGTAATTTCCAGTTCATACATCAATGCAACAGATCAGATAAAAAGTAATATTACTAAATTTTCTTTAATTTTTTAAATTAATAACTTTCATAGATTCTAAAATTCAGGTCCTTACCTATATTGTTTGATTATTGACAATGAATGTTATTTAATTTATTTATTTTTTATCCACAACAGTAGATGACTATCTAATAATCCAATTTTTTTATTAAAAAAAACAGTTAAATTATAATTAATATGATCTTACTATTATATTATTTTATAATCATTAATACGGTCTTATTATTATACTATCACACAAAAATTATATATTACATTTTGTATCGTCTTACAATATTATTATTTCAATTTTTTTCTTCCAACATTCCACACAAATATTGTCCACATACCCACAAACCTATCGGTGTTGCACATTGGACCTTGCAAACTAATATAAGAGTAGAGAATTCTATACTCCTGCATCTTTCTTCTCAAATTTGAACTATTAATTTTAAGTTCACAGGGGATACCTTGGGCATAATTAATATGATATTTATCCTAGTTTTACATTGTGCTTTCCCATTTGAGTAAATAAAGTAGGTACTTTAAATCAGCACACACTTTGCCTTCCAGCATTTCCCTGAAATGCCAGGAAGTAGAAGCTGAAAAAAATTATTGGAAAGCAATTGGCAACAACAGTTGAGGCACAAAAATTATTTCATGGGCCACCTCAAAAAAATTCTCATTACTGTATGCAACTATAATAATATAGCTCTCTCCAAATGCCCATTGTCCAGTTTCGTAACTTCACTATGTTTAATCAACTAAATCATCATAACCTACAGGTACGCGGATCCTATCTTTGACAGGTAATTTCACCTTCTCTGAAAGTATGGTCCGTGGACGAATGTCATCCCTGCAGCGATTTCCACAGGTTTTGTTACCTGTTCTTATGCCATCTACCCACGCCTTAACCATAGGATCTTGCAAAGATTTTTCTTGCAGACCATTCTCAGACTGCGTGTCCTTGCATGGTTCATAGAAATGCCTATGCATACTCTCGGTGACTTGAGCTCCACCATTTCTGCCCAGATTATCTGAACCTATTCTATATCGTTTGCTGTTTTGTTGTCCGGCCGCTTCTGGACCGTACCGCTTATTATTTTCTTTTCTAAGTTCCTTCTGCAACATAAGAAAAGTAACACGTAAATGATTGTCAATTGACTGTAAGGCATTCATCTAGAAAATACATCGAAACCTTTCTATCCTCTAAAATCAATGTAAAATGTATCCAGCAAATCAGGTGACCCAGAATCCCGAAAAAGTGATCAAGCCTACTTTACATTTTGCAATTTACAAATACACTGTGCCTCCAAAACCACAAATACAACTTGTACGATAAGGAATAATTTGATTTCAAGCCTACTCTCCCTTTTGCAATGTACAGATACAACTTGCCTTCAAGAAGCCAAAGGCTCCCCAGAAGCCTTTGTAAGAGCTAAGAGCTAAGGGACTGAACAATTAAAAAACATTTCAGAAAGGTTGCCCTTATAATTTGTTTCTGTTGTAGAATGGCAGACTAGCGTGGAAAGTAACTTTCTGTAGATTTAATTAAAAACACACTATTTGCAATAACTTTCAATTTTCTCCTTTAGAAATCTACCAACATACCTCAAAGTCCTTGCCTTTCAGCATTATTTCCTTATATGCTTCTGGCTCTTGCAATTTCAAGATATTCCACAGGATACCTCCAGGTGTGCGGCGACGCTTACCGTCAGCTGTCATTTCTCCTCCACGACACTCAATAGCGATCACCTGAAAAAAAAAATATTCATGGATTTCAGTTACAAAAGGAAGGTTGTAAGTCAAGAACTGTACTTTTTTAGAAGATCAATGAGAATGCCCTGTTGTTACTCCTTAAATTAATTGTACGAGCTCATGGATCATACTTCTGCAGGATAATGTTCTTGTGAGGTCCATAAAGAGATATCAGTTTAGCCATGCAACAATCTAAAAGAATATTTTTTCAAGATGAACAAAGTAACACTGACTGAATCAAAACTAAGGTTATCAAAATCGATCAATCCTATTGCAAAAGTTTTCCAATGTTGCCATGTTCTTCGTATCTTAAAAGAAGGCAGGTAGACATCCATAGTTCAAATAAAGAACAATACATTGAACCAACATCATAGTTTCAACTTTTCCAATTCCTCAGCTAATAGATATATTATATTCCTACAACTACTATTAAATAATAGTTTACCATCATGTTTTTCATCTATTTAAATTCCTCTTCCAATAGAATTTTTATATTTCTACAATTACTGTTAAAGAACGGTATTTTTTGGTATTATAGGAAGTCAAAAGAATAATATGGCACTAAATATTATTTAGACGCTGTAATTCTTGGTATTATTGAAGTCAAAAGAATGATATGGCACTACATATTATTTAGAGGCTGCTATCATGGTTAATAGGTTTAGTACATGTCAACTCAAGTTTTTATTATTTTTATTATTTTAAGCAATAACTTACCATTTTATTTTCCATATTTTACAGAGATAACACAAGGTTTCAATATCTGAGGTCCACCACTGTATGGAACATTCCGTACAAAAGCTGATGCCTTGGCAAAAAGTTCACGTTGTAAAATTTCAGTTTTCATGCATCTTTTAAATTCTTAGAATATACACGTGTATCTGGAAGAGCCAATTTGGTGGAACAAATATTTAAAATATGCGTTTCAAAACAGATTTAAAAGGGAACATGACTCTACACCATAGAAAAGCAAATTCCATTACCTTGAAACATAACACATCTTAAGAATCAAAGAAATCTTTTACTGTACGGTGTTGCGATCCAATTTCATGCAATATGATAAGGTGCTTTATTGTGTAATAATTAAAAATGTTGTCTGCATCCTAACATCTCCATAATCACTACTTAGAGCAATTGATTACCAAGAAATATTCATGCAGCCTTATTTTGATTGTCTTTTTGTGATAAATAGAAGGTATATATACTAATTTATGTGAGAGATTTATGAAGTTCCCTGATCAAGCATAAAACTTGGCAAGGATTATTGTAAACACCATCTTAAGGGTGCCAAAAAGAGACAACAATAAAGAGGTCGTTTAGCAAGAGAAAGTTGTTCTGCTCTAGTTTTCACTTCTTGCTGTCACAAAATCAGGCTGAGATATAAAACTTCAAACGTAGCAGACAAACAATAGACGTGAATGCTAAGCCGTAGGAACAAGGAAAGATCTGTGAATGCTAGGGGAAGAGCAAAGAACATCAAAGAAACACCACCCTCTGCTGCTTTGACGTCTCCGAACAAAATCCTCTCTTTGCTGCTTGGTCAACATATCTGATAGAAATACATTTCCACCCTCTTGCTGCTTGAACCAGCTTCGAGAAACAGTCATGAGATAGATATTTATCATTTCATGCTGCTGGCTTTGACTGTATTTTTTTCATGAATTACTTTTTTTAATTTCAAATTTTTATTTACTAAAAAAATTAAATAATATTTCCTATTTATTAAATAAAAAAGGTTATTTATTCATAATATTTATGAACAATGAATATCTATCATGACATTCAAGTTTGACAGATTGATATTGGTATATTTGTATGTAAAATTTGAAATAGTTATGATATTTTTGTTTAGCACAGCAGGATGTGGTATTCTGAACTCAATTCCCTTTTTAGGCTCCAAATATGTATATATAGGTGGGTTCTTTTTGTATAGACATGCCTAGAACATACCCAGCCCCTCCAAAAAATTCACCATACCAGCTTACCATACCCGCATAGCCTTAAGGCCCTTAACAGAACAGAACTCCAATTCAGCAACTTAGGTTCAAGAGAGCCTTCAAGGTGTATATTTTGACCAATGCAAAATGTACATTGGTTTCAATGAATTTGGTATGACCAGCTGAATTCTTTTGTGTCAACGGAGGGGTTTTCATTCCAGTCTGTGGCTGGAGAAGATTCAGGATTTGAGGGTTTGTCAGAAATCATGAAATGGTGACCACTGTCCTGTTATTTTAAACCCTAGGTATGTTAACCAGATTTATCTAATTGATTATGCCCTAGGTTGTATTCAGATTTGCAGTATTTTAGTAAACCAACATAGATTAAATTGTGCTCTAGATTGTAATCAGATTTGCAGTATTTTAGGAAACCAACATAAATCAGAAATAGAACAGAAGACAAACAAGCATACCCTGGGAAAACCTCCAAGGAGGAAAAACCCAGCATGAAAGACCCACAGGTCAGATTATATATTCTCCTTTAAAATATAAGTACAATACTTAGCTCGAATCTGATCCTCACATATCAGATCTGTCCTTGTATGCTTCAATGTCTTGCATCAAAATCTACTATGTCCCTTTGGACAATTTCGCACCAAGCTGAATAAGTTAGCACTTTTCCTTAAGTTCGCACAGCAGAGCTAAATCGCCTTTTGATATGATTAAACTTTTTGAAATGACTTGCAAATTGTCATTTACTTATATGCATCTTTATTCCTTTTAAGTCGGCCTCCTTGTAAGTCGGCCTCCTTATTATTTTTGGCGCTAAAGTTATTTTGGAATTTATTTAGCGTGGCATGGTGAATAAGGATGGGGTCACGTTATTTTAGGGTAGGACCCGGTCCTAAAAGGGGTTCGGATGTTGCCTTATTTATTTAGCGTGGCATGGTGAATAAGGATGGGGTCACGTTATTTTAGGGTAGGACCCTGTCCTAAAAGGGGTTTGGATGTTGCCTTAAGGCAATCCGAACCCCTACACCCCTAGTTACAATCAACACTCCCTCTTAACTAGGGAGCAGAAGAATACATAATCTGAACCTTTTAAGTTCCATCTAGCACACAAGCATAGAATGGATCTAGCACACAAGCATAGAATTACATCTTCCACCTAGCACACAAGCATAGGATGGTTCTAGCACACATGCATAGAAAGTGCAATACACCAGTGGGTCTTTACATTATTACAATAATCCATCTAGCACACAAGCATAGATTGGATGAAATTCATTCTAGCACACAAGCAAAGAATGATTCAAAGTGCTACCAATAGTCACTGAGATTGAAGCTCCCTCTCAATCAGGGTTCCGTTTTCCATGACACCAAGTCTATCTCTGAAGTACTCGAACTTCACTCTGGATAAGGGTTTGGTGAGGATGTCAGCAATCTGTTCATCTGTGCTAATGTACTTTAGATGAATGGCGCCTCTCTGCACCATATCCCGAATGTAATGATAGTGTGTTTCCACATGTTTGGACCGATCATGAAATACAGGATTTACTGACATCTTTATAAAGCTTTGATTATCACAATGAATGGTGGTAGGATCATTGACTTGACCAAATAATCCAACAAGGAGCTTACGAAGCCACATTGCTTCTCTGGATGCAACAGATGCGGCAATGTACTCAGCTTCTGCAGTGCTTAATGCTACCGAAGATTGCTTCCTGCATGCCCAAGAGATCACTGCGGAGCCCAAGTTGAAGCAGATGCCTGAAGTGCTTTTCCTGTCCTTGACACTTCCTGCCCAATCTGAGTCTGAGTAGCCTTTCAGGAGGATTGGGGTATTAAGTGAATACTTCAGCCCATAACCAATCGTGCCACATAGGTAACTTAGAATGTGCTTGGCAGCAACCAGGTGAACATGTTTAGGTGAGCTCATGAACTGACTGTGAGCATTCACAGCATAACAAATATCTGGCCTAGTATTGACTAGGTACATCAGGGAGCCAATCAACTGCCTATACTCAGAAGGATCTGCAAAATCCGAGTTAGCTGCAGAAACACTTAACTTCTTTAAGTTAGATTCCATAGGAGTACGCATAGGTTTACAATCTATCATTCTAAATCTTTTCAAAATGTCAATAGTGTATTTTCCCTGACTTAGAAAGATTTCATTAGCTCTTTGCCATACTTCTAACCCTAGGAAGTAGTGCATTAGACCTAAATCCTTCATTTCAAATTCTGAGGCTAATTCCTTTTTACATCTTATGATTAATTTATTTTCACCCGTGAGAAATAAATCATCTACATACAAAACTAAAATAAGCATCTCATCATTATAAATTTTCAAGTAAATGTTAGCATCAGCATCATTCTTGGAAAACCCTAAACTTAGTAAGTATTTATCAATTCTTTCATACCAAGCACGAGGAGCCTGTTTGAGCCCATATAAAGCTTTCTTCAACCTGCAAACATGAGAATCTCTTTTATGGATTACATAACCTTCTGGTTGCTCAATATAGACTTCCTCCTCAATGACACCATTAAGGAAGGTTGTCTTAACGTCCATTTGATGCAGCTCCCAACCTTTGGCTGCAGCAATAGCTATTATAGACCTAATAGAGATATATCTAGCAATAGGGGCAAAGGTTTCTTCATAATCTATTCCTTCCTTTTGAGAAAAACCACGAGCTACAAACCTAGCTTTATATTTTTCAATACTACCATCAGCATTATGTTTAATTTTAAACAACCATTTAAAGGAAACAACAGACTTACCTTTGGGTCTGGGTATAATGTCCCAGACATCATTCTTGATGATAGACCCATACTCTTCATCCATGGCTAATTTCCAAGCATGATGGGACATGGCTTCTTTGACATTGTGAGGTTCAGACTCAATGATATTACACATCACAGAAATGTAGTTGGCGTGATTTTGGAATCTCTTGCTATCTCTAAAGGTTCCTTTGGGAGCAACAAATTATTCAGCATCTTGAATCGTGTTTCTAACCCAAAGTGGTCTCTTCTTGCAGACCACAATATCCTGAGGTATATCGGTAGAGTTCATGGGTTCTGTTGGGTCATTCTGAACTTCCTGATCCGGAAGATCAGTAGACTCCTCATGTATCTCAGGGTTAGCATCAACTATTGAATCTTGATTTTCAATCACCATATCATTATTGTTAGATAATGAACCTTTAGATCTTTTGAAAGCAATATTTTCTTCAAAAGTTACATCTCTACTTACCTCAACATACCTTTGACCTGAAATGTAGATTCTGAAGGCTTTGGAAGATTCGTTGTATCCTACTAGGATGCCTTTCTTTCCAGATGGATCCAGCTTGGTTCGTTTTTCTTGAGGCACATGAACATACACAGGGCTTCCAAATATCCTTAGGTGACTGATGTCTGGTTTGATTCCTGAAAAGGCTTCTTCAGGTGTCACATTCTTTAGGACTTGATGAGGACATCTATTCTGAATATAAACTGCGGTTTTGGATGCTTCTGCCCATAGGAAAGGTTGCAAGTCCTGATCATGTATCATGGCTCTTGCAGCTTCAACAATGGTCCTGTTCTTTCTTTCAGCAACTCCATTTTGCTGAGGGTTGTAGGGAACACAGAACTCCCTCTTAATTCCTGCTTTTAACACAAAAGTCATAGAAACTACCTGAGGTGTATTCACCTCCATTGTCAGACCTCAAACATTTAATTCGATTTCCTGTAGTATTTTCAACTAAGGCTTTGAATTCTTTAAATATGTTTAGGACTTCTTCAGACTCTTTAGTTTTAAGAAAATAGATCCATGTTTTCCTAGAGAAATCATCTATGAGGATAACATAATATAGGAAACCGCTAGGAGATGCTACTGACATAGGACCACATAAATCTGAATGAATAAGCTCTAACCTTTCTTTAGCCCTACTATCGCTTTTATGAAAGGGATTCTTTACATTCTTACCCATTGCACAACTTTTACAAGCATCATCATGAGATAAACTGAGATTAGGCATACCTTTGACCATTTTACCGAGAGTGGGAAGAGCTTGAAAGTGAAGATGACCCAATCTTCTATGCCATAGCTCGCATGATTCAGGGGTCTCGTGAATGAGAGCTTGAATTAGATTAGCTGCAAGCTTATATAAACTATCACATCTATTTCCAATAATACGAGCAGATTTGAAGTTAGATTTCTTAGACCAAGTGAGTACTTTCCCTTCAGAAAATGCTATTTGCAAACCCTTATCTTCCAAAGCAGAAATGGAAATAAGATTTCTTTTAATACCAAGTACAAATAGAATATCACAGAGTTGTAAGGAAATACCAGAATCTAGTTTTAAAGAGGTAGTACCAGAACCTTTTACCGAGTATCGAGCATCATCACCGATTACTACATGAAGATTGGTATCTTTTTCAATCAGATCTGAGAGATGCTCACGAAATCCTGAGATGTGTCTGGAGGCACCACTATCAAGTATCCACGTATTGTTGTCCGTAGGAACATTGCTGGAAAGAGCAGAGATACGAAGGTAGTCTTCACTTTGTTCGGCAACTTCATTTAAGTTAGCTTCCCTTTCCTTTGGGTCATTTTGACAATCTCTGGCATAGTAACCATACTTATCACATCTGAAGCAACGAATGTGAGAGGAATCTCTTGACTTTTTCCTTGGATCATAGGAGGAGGATCTAAAATCTTTGCTTCTCTTTTCTTTCTTCCAATGACCACCTTTCCTAGATTTAGATAAGAGAACATGATTATCTTTGAGAGAGTTCTTGAATTTTCCTCTTACCTCAATTCGAGATTCCTCTTCGATGCAATCAGATTGAAGACACTCAAAGTTGGGACGATCGGCTCTTCCACCAATGCTACAAATGAATGGTTCCCATTCATCTGGTAGACCATTTAATGCAATCATAACAAGGTCTTTATCTAAGATTTGGCAATCAAGAGTGCTTAGCTTGTCCTTTAGTTCATTGATCTTCATGAAGTAGGCTATGATTGAGTCTTCTTCTTTCATTTTCACATGAAGAAGTTGTTGTCTTAGGGCAAGAGCCCTGCTGAGATTGTTGACTTCATAGATCCTTTCCAAGTGTTTGATCATTTCTCTGGCAAATGTGAACTTTGATATGACAGTGACAAGATGGTTCTTGACGGACTCAATTATGATCCTTCTAGCCTTGAGGGAATCTTTCTTGAACAGTTTCAGCTCTTCAGCATCTTCTGGAGGAGACAGTCTTTCTTCTTCTACAAATTTCAGTAGGTCATTTTCTTCAAGGATCAATAGAATACGAACTTTCCAAGCAACAAAATCAATGGCTCCCTCAAGCCTATCTTCAGCCTTCAAACCTGACATCTTTAATCTGAACACAAACAACAACTATATGCAACAGTCGATTTGCTAAAATCAGAAGTTAGTGACACCTAGAGCTCTGATACCATGTTATTTTAAACCCTAGGTATGTTAACCAGATTTATCTTATTGTTTATGCCCTAGGTTGTATTTAGATTTGCAATATTTTAGTAAACCAACATAGATTAAATTGTGCTCTAGATTGTAATCAGATTTGCACTATTTTAGGAAACCAACATAAATCAAAAATAGAACAGAAGACAAACAAGCATACCCTGGGAAAACCTCCAAAGAAGAAAAACCCAGCATGAAAGACCCACAGGTCAGATTATATATTCTCCTTTAAAATATAAGTACAATACTTAGCTCGAATCTGATCTTCACATATCAGATCTGTCCTTGTATGCTTCAATGTCTTGCATCAAAATCTACTATGTCCCTTTGGACAATTTCGCACCAAGCTGAATAAGTTCGCACTTTTCCTTAAGTTCGCACAGCAGAGCTAAATCGCCTTTTGATATGATTAAACTTTTTGAAATGACTTGCAAATTGTCATTTACTTATATGCATGGCATGGTGAATAAGGATGGGGTCACGTTATTTTAGGGTAGGACCCGGTCCTAAAAGGGGTTCGGATGTTGCCTTAAGGCAATCCGAACCCCTACACCCCTACTTACAATCAACATGTCCAATAGTTCGGGGTGGTGTTGGTACCCTAGAAAACTCTGTTTCTAGGCCCCCTTTTGTGAAATGATGAGTAAATTCTCGATGTCACATTGAGTACAAGTCAATTATTGCTCTTCCAGTCAAGATTGTCAAAGTTGTCTTGTCCTTGGTCCTTTCAAACAAATTCAATTGTCAAAGTTGTCTCGTCCTTGGTCCTTTCAAACAAATTCAACAAAGCTCAAAACTTTGAAAAAAATGGAGAAGATAGAGATGAAGCTGGGATGGATGCAGCAGTTTTACCAGCCATGATCAAAGAGAAAAGAAGGAAAAGTTTCTGCCGCCAAAGCATGAAGAAGGGTAGGAAAGTGCATCAATGTTTAAGCTGTCAAACTTGGTCAAAAGTCGGCACTATTTCTTAATGGCAATGCCTATAGGAAACTTCACCAAATGTTCTAGAGGTGCCAATTTCCTTCTGAATGTCCACCTAGTAGAAAACAGCAAGGACAAGTGTTAGGTTGGCACACAATCTAGGTGTCACTGCCACAGGGAAATGGCACCTAGTGCCACCTAGGATGACAAAGAGGTTATGAAAGCATGCCAGCATTGAAAGAAGAAATTCAATCTTATAAGTTGTCAAGAAGTAGTGCCAAATTAGAATGGCTATGCCATAGTTAAACTGCACTCAATGTAGCAGAGACATAAGTGATAAGTATGTAGCAGCTAAAGAGAAACACAGTACTTGGGTGATATTGTAATATCCCTTGCTGGTGTAGGTGTGAAAAGGTGTAGTTGAACCAAAGGAATATTGTCAAACAATTTGCAGGCACGCTAAAATCTAATATATTCTGATTGCAATTGATGTAGGAAGACATACAACAAAACTAACATGAAGTAATATACCTCAAATCCATCTTAGTATGGAATGGACATTACAGCAAACACTTGTCATGCGTGTTTCAGAATAAGCAACTGAATATTGAATAATGCTGTCATAGCATTCTGAATACAATTTCAATCTTTTAGAGAAGCAAAGCAACTTATTTCTTCATGGATGATTGACAAATGAAAACCCTATTTAATGGCTGCCATAAAGTCTGAACACTAGTACTCAGAAAACCATTATTATTGCTATCAATTATTGGTCAAAAACCTGATTTGAAGATGCTAAATTGGAGAGTATCCCTCAGTGAACATTAAGGAATTTTCCGAAGATTTTTGGAGGCTCGAAGAATGAAATCGCCCCCACTAGCAGCTGGCCGCCTTATGCCCTTGAGTTGCAGGTTCAGGATAAATTAAAATGGACTGTCTTCAGCTCCCAATGAGGTATAAATATAATTGTCTCTAATTCCCAAAACCAATGCACCAATGCCCACAAAATTCTGATTGTCCAGCAGAGAGAAATGAGGGAAAATGTGAGAACTGATAGGTCTGATCGACCCTTATGACAGACCTGATAAGGTCCTCAGAAAATGTTTTCCACACCCTACAACGCCTATCTCCTCAATATATGTGGATGCAAGTAAAGATGTCAAATCCCTCAAGCTGAAGTAATCACCAACAAGCCGTCCACCATGAAGCTGCTGCAGAAATCTGACAATGTCCCTAATGCAGAACAGTGCCTTGAATTCCCTTCTAAGTTATCAATGGCGCCCTAGGAGTGGAGCGCTCCAATTAGATATGAAATCAATGCTACCATGAACAAAAACCGTGGCACACCCTCACAAATATGAGGTCTGAAAATAACTGGGACAAGAACTCAGCAAATGGCATTTACAATCAGCTCCAAAATGGCAACCAATGAAGACTTCACACCCAAATTGTCTCCCTTTGACTCCTCCAAAATCGTACCTCAGCAAGTTGGCCTTTGGCCACAAATTAAGCTCAAATAGGAAGACTGGATTATCTTCCTCTCAACTGCAAGACTCACAAATTTGGTGCTGATGTAGACTCCATCACGAATCCACTCCAAAGAAGAAGAATTAGGGTTTCGTCCAGCCCTTCTATCAATTTGCTGAAGGTTTGCGTCCTCAGAGATTCAACTAATGCAAAAGCATCAGACAGTTCATCAAATCCAAAATCCATATCTACTTTGAAGCTTTATCTTGATCTCCTTAAATACTTTTTAACCCCAACATCCAGAAGCTTCTAGAAGTGACTTTATGAAACAATATTTAAATTGTCACTTTATTAAATTAATTAAATATAAAGTCATCTTTGGATTTTAATTTATTTGACAACTTTATAAATAATTAACTTAATATTATTAATTAAAATAATTAATCAAGCTAACGATAAAATATATCAATAATTTGGACAACTTAATTAATTAAATTAATTAATTAACTTCTCTCCAAAAATGGGGACATTACAGATATCTTGTGTTGGCAAAACCATTTCCAAACTCTGACATCAAAGAAGTGGTAAAATCATTATGACATGGCAACCAACAGGTGGCAGAACAGTTAGTGATTCACACCCAAGTCAAGGACATTGGTAAAAAAGTTGGGTGCTATTTGAAGATGGAAGTGCCATAGAAAAGTTCCACAATTTCTAGGCAGCAAAGCAAATCTGAAAGCGTGCCTAGCAGATGGTAGGTGACAAAGGGCTACAAAACTTTGACAAGCTGAAGGGTGATTATAAAATCAGTCCTAGGCGTCATTCCTAAGTAGCTATGCCAAACAAGAAGCATGCCCATGTCTTAAAAAACTGGCCAAGTGTGTTACAAATTTCCACCTAAACCAAGGAGGTCAGCCAAGTGCACTAATGTTCAAATAAGTGGCAGACCAGTTAAGAAATAGTACGCAGACAAAGGTTAAGTTGGAAAACACAAATAAAACATGTTTTTCCTTGACCCAAGCCAAACTTTAAGACTCTTTGGTGCATTTTGATGCCACTAGGAAGTGGCACTCGAGTTGGATGACAACTTTTAGCACTTAATACATGACACAAAAAGAGTGTTTTCACCTTAATACAGTGAGCCCTGATCTCTGCCATATTTTCAGTCAGAAATGAAAATAAAAAACAGGCCAAAAAGCATGCAATAGTGTCCATGGAAGAGTGCTTTTCAGGCTATATCAGTCAACTTTGTCAAGGGTTTCAGCCTCTCCAAAGCACAAATACTGCAATGTAATAATCATTTTACAAGTTCCATCTAATCATGATGGTTTAGGGTTTTTCATCGCATCAAAGAAATCAATAGGTTTGGCATTCAATTGGATTAGGAGATTCAAGGTGACATTTGTACTGCAGTTTTTGTCCAAACCCTAAGGAATGATCAAGTGTTGTTATGGTTCACGGTCGACAAAAATTCATCATGGTGAACAACATCAAATAGGCACTGATAATAAGTTTTCAGTTCTATGTTTTCCAAATTGGCAAGGAGTACTCAACAAGTTTCATTGAAATGAACGATTAGAAGATCCAATCAAATTTTCAAAAACAACCTAAGTGGCAATAGTTATGTTTTTTCAAATAAAGCAGTGTGTAAGAAGACAAGTTGAGCCCACTAGATAATTTCAAGAAAAAAGCAACACACACTAGGAATAAAATTGGAGGAAAAGACAAGTTGTAGCGGAATTATTAATCAAAGCAAGATGCACTGCTGGCCAGATTAAAATCACAAACCTTTTTGAGGCAGGGAAGGGGAAGGACCTTCCCATGGAGTTATGAAACTCCTTACTTGGAATGTTAGGGGCCTAAATGCCCCTAACAAGCAACGTATCTTTAAACGTTGCATAGCTAAATTCAATCGAGAAATATTCTTAATACAAGAAACTAAATTAAATAACATTGAGAAGACAAAGTTCAACAAAAAATTAGGTATCAGAGAAATAGAAGGGCAAACTGCTTGTGGAGCCTCAGGAGGATTGGCCATCATATGGGATCCTAGGCTAATATCCTTTAAACTAATTAGCAAAAGCCCAAACTCGATGTGCGGCTGGGCTATAAGCATTAAAAGCAACTTAAAATTTATTATAATTAATGTCTATGGACCTATCCAAACACAAGCAAAAAGACAAGTGTGGAATGAAATTGAGGAATTCTTTTCAAGTGACATGGATCAAACATACATAATAGGTGGGTATTTCAATGCCATCTTAGATCCCAAGGAAAAATGGGGGGGTAATAAAAAAAATTTCCAAACAAGTCAAGACTTCAAAGAATGGACACATAAGTGTAACTTGATGGAATTCAAGACAAAAAATGAAGCTTTTACTTGGAATAATAGAAGACAAGGTTTCTACAACATTACAGAAAAACTAGACAGATTCTTCCTATGTGGGAATCTCACACAATCTTATGAGTCCTCAATTCTCCCGTTCTCAAGATCAGACCATTTCCCGGTCCAATTGACCATATCAGAGGAACTAAAGCCAACCAAAACCCCCTTTCACTTTAAAATAATGTGGCTAAGGGATGAAAATCTAATACAACTAATAGAACAATGGTGGAATGAAACAGAAGTTATAGGCTCCAAAACTTTCAAAGTAGTTACCAAATTAAAAAAGACAAAGCAGCAATTAACAATATGGAACAAAATGCACTTTGGAAACATCTTCACACAAAACAAGGAAATTGAGATAGAAATGGAAAGAACTAATGAAGAGGTAATTAAGCATGGGGTGGATAACATGCTTTATCAAAAGGAAAAAACCAATTTGGCCCAATATGAGAAAATCCTTGCAAGAGAAGAAATATATTGGAAACAAAAATCCAGGGAACATTGGTTGGAAGCTAGGGATAGAAATACAAGCTTCTTCCACAACAACACAAAACAACGAAGAGCTATAAATAGAATCAATAGAATAAAATTAAATTCAGGAGACTTCAGTGAGGACCCTGATAGTATAGCAAGGGAAGCAGTAGAGTATTTTGAAAATATCCTTAATAATAAAGAGGGTTCTAGGTGGACAAAAGAGAGTGAATTCTTAAAATACATTCCCAAATTAATCTCTAAGAAACACAACCTGATGCTTAATAAAAAACTATCCATGGAAGAAGTAGAAACAGCTTTATTCGAAATGGGACCGGATAAGGCTCCTGGCCCTAATGGTTTCCCAACACACTTTTTTCAAAAATGTTGGAACTTCATGGGGAAAGAAATTACAGAAGCACTAGAGGGGATGAGAAATTCAGGAAAGATTCTAAAAAAACTAAATAACACATTCATAGCTTAGATTTCAAAAAAGGAAATAGTGGACTGTTTTGAGGATTCCGACCAATAGCATTATGCAATACCCTCTATAAATTACTCACAAAAACAATTGCAAATAGACTTCACAAACTCCTCCCCATAATCATTAGTGAGAAACAGACTGGTTTTGTGCCAGGTAGATCTATTTGTGATGGAATAATCATTGCTCAAGAAGCAATCCATTCAGTACAAAATAATAAGGAACTGAGCATGATGATAAAATTAGATATTAAAAAGGCATATGATAAAGTAGACTGGCACTTTCTATGCAAATGTCTTGAATCATTCGGGTTCAATAAGCAATGGATCAATCTGGTTTATGAATGCATAGCAACACCTAGAGTATCAATCTTAGTCAATGGGGCCTCAGAAGGTTTTTTTGAAATCTCAAAAGGACTCAGACAGGGGGATCCCCTTTCCCCCTTTCTTTTTATCATCATGGCAGAATCATTGGGAAGGATGATCAATATGGAAAGAGAAACACAACAGTTGAAGGGTATTAAAATTACATCAGACATGGAACCAATTACCCATCAACAATTTGTTGACGACACCATGTTGCTTGGACAGAGCAATACAATAGAAGCAAAAACACTTAAAAAAATCTTAGACAACTATACTATGATTTCTAGACAGGAAATCAACACTTGAAATCCAACATTATCTTTTTCAATACAAATAAAGAACTCCAAAGGAAAATCATAAACATTCTTAAATACAATATAGGGGAATTACCATGTAAATACTTAGGACTTCCCTTAGACAAAAGGATTAGATCATCCAAATTATGGGATCAAGTGGTCTCCAAAATTACAAACAGGATCTCCTCTTGGAAAGGGAAATGGTTATCCTCTGCTGGAAAGGCCACCATGATTAAGTCAGTTCTCTCAGCGATGCCAATATACCAACTCTCATGAATGGATCTACCCTCAACCAAAAGAAAGGAAATTACAAAACATATCAGGACATTCTTCTAGCAAGGTTCTGAAGATAAATTCAGACTACCATTGGTAGCATGGGAAAAGATATGCATGCCTAAAGACCTTGGGGGTTTAGGTATCAAAGATCTAAAAAATCAAAGCAAGGCTCTGGGAGCAAAGCTTGCATGGAGAATGTATAATAACCCTAACCTCAAATGGGCAAGGATCCTTTATAAAAAATACCTTCATAACCCGGATCCCACAAGCATCTTTAGGACAGCCCATTCACATAAAGGATCCAGATTTTGGAACTTTATGATTGATTGTAGAGATATCATAACGGACAAGCTAACATGGAATTTAGGCAATGGGGAGGATGCCCTATTCTGGAGAGACTCCTGGGGGGCTCAAACTACCATCAACAGACTTCATAACTTCAACAAAATTATACCCATCCTTGAAGAGCAATGGGGAGATAATGTAAGAGACTGTGGAAGAATACTGCATTGAAGGCCTCAAACAATGGAGATGGAAATCACTGAATAATTTAGACCTACCAGACCAGGAGAGATCCCTCTTAGCACGGATCCTAGCCTCAAGAAACCCTGCATTAAATTTTGAAAAAGATAAACTGATGTGGGCAAGATCCAAGAAGGGTAAGTATGAAACTAAGGAGGGATATAAACACCTGTTAATCAAGAAAAAGAGATGACACAGGCACTCTATGCAAGGAGGTCTTCATAGCCTCGATCTTGGGCGATATAGAGAGGGTTCTTGTCAATATTGAAAATGATTGAACCATACCAAGGCCAAGAGACTATGATGTTTTTATAAGAAACAACAGACTGGTGCCAAGATACCCCATTATCACTATGGATGAGGAAGCATTTACCAAGGAGAGGACTGCTGCAGTAAATAGGAATGTTAATTTCCTGCTTCACTTATTTCATGTGAGAAACCCACCAAAGACCACTTGGTTCGAGGACTTCCTAAAGGAAGAGGGCTTGAAACTGGATGAGGGAGAAGAGGTGACCCCTTCTTCAAGCTCGAAATAAGGAGGCTACGGTTCCTGGTTAGAAGATGTGACATTTTTGTTCCTTCCTTGTCACCATATATTCGGCATAGTTTGGTCCTCTAGCTTATTATTATATTAAGAAGAACAATGTTAGCTTATGATCAAATACAGACTGTTAATTTTAATAATCTCGCCATATCTTAATGTTAATGTTAGATAATAATCTCGCCATATGTTAAGGATAAACATAGCTAGTTTAAATGAAATTAAATAGTATGAATTAACTGTTAATTTTATGGTTTTACTTATATACACTTCATAAGAGCAGCTTGGACCTGTCATTTTAGTTACTATTGATTGTTCTTGTTCATATATTTCTACATATATTTAGGATTGGCTGATATATTCTTACTCTATTTTGATATTCATAAATATGAATATATACTCATATATATGATTATAAGCAATAGGATATACTCATATATAGGTATATATTTGTATTGGTGGATACATAATCAATGAGGGATCTGTTAAAAAAAACGGCAATGAAGGCCTTCAATTTCTATATGCGTAGACCTATATGAACTAAGAAAATCAATTGTAGCGTCTATTAGTCCTGCCAGTTGTTAAAATATACTCGTATGATACTTGTTGTTGGGCTATCTATTAATGAAAGATTATCTGACATTCTACAGACTACGGGTAATAAGTTGCTTGCATGAAGAATACTCTGGGTGAGAATTTAAGATAAATTTTGCCATGAAACTCATCCATTTCTATTACCCTCTTAGTATAAATTTTACATGGCTAAGTCAGCTCGACACAGATACATGCAGGACAAAATCCCCTTTATCCCCTTTTGTTATTGTATCCTGGATATCATCCATTATCAGGGATAGCATGCTGATACAAAAACAAAAGGAAGTAAACAGGTGATTCATAACTTTGGATGACCATTGTTCAAAAAGGGAATTATCTAAGAACTTTGTTTATGATTATGTCATATCTACTACTTTCTACTTATAGATAAATGAGGTTAGAAACATCAAAGAAGGAAATCAAAACACTCTGTTTATAATTTTTTTTTACATATCTCTGTTTAAATCTTGGAATGGCAGTTCCAATCGGATAAATGGCTAAGGAATAATCCTAAAATGGAAAATAAATTATAATATTTGAAATAGGAAATTAAATGTTACTAACAATCTTGGCAAGTGATTTGAAAACTAACCATGCAAGAGGAGCAAGGCCATCTTTAACAAAAGAAAGGAAGACAGCTGTGCTAAAAAGGCTATAAACAACATGTAATCAAAGCTCAAACTCAAGACAAGGCACAAGGAGAACAGTGATAATTGTAATATGTTAATAGGGGCGTGTAAGGGAAGAAAATATCTTCCCACCTGATCACCCTTAGCCCGGGGTGCTATTATAATTTTCAAAAATCTGTTCATATATGTAATAGTTGTAGAAATTTTCTGGACTATGGTCTTGGGCAAGGCCGGAGGTTTTCTCGCCTCCACTCTTTCCTACCAGCGCCCGCACGAGTGGAGTGATGTAAACTTTAATAATGATTAATAAAATTTTCGGCTTCGGCCTCTTACCGATCAAAAAAAAAAAAAAAAAAATTGGAGGAAAAGCAATCCCATTACCAAAAATACTGGGAATACAACTTTGGACAGATTCACGAGTAGAATTAACTCCAATACTATCCCATGTTAAATCCACCCAACTAAATTCACGTGAAATCCACCTTGGCCTTCTTCATAATAAACAAGCACCAAATCACCCCCAGGTAAGAGCAATTGAATTGAATAGTTGAGATTAGAAGCTTGAAGGTGTTCTCCTTAATGATAGTTTAGTGTACTTCCTCCATCATCTATCACAAAACATTCCTCAAGCATGCTAGCCGGCATCACAACATCCAAAATTAAAAATTAAAAAATCCAAAGAGATATGTGTATATTGAGGTGGATGCACTTTTGTAACAGCAGAACATTATACCTTTTAAAAGTATTCTCATTTTGTTTTACTCTGTATGAATATTCTTACTAAAACACATTTGACATTGGCTAGTTCGCAGAGCAAGAAACAAAACGTCCATGTGTGAGAGCTGGAATCAGACAAAAGAAAAAAAAATATGTATTTGTTGCAAAAGACAAATAATTTTTCTTTGGAGAAAGTAAATTTTTCCCTCATTCTCTCACTTCTGCAGGGTGCATACATATCAACAAAAGTAGAGGTAGTTTTGTTGATATGTATTCCCACCCAATATAAATAAAGCACTCAAACATTGACTGATAAAGATCAAAAAAAATGTGAAAAGCTGTGTCTTGTCTATAGAAAATAGAAAATACTAATAACCAAAGTTTAATCAACATGCACGATGCACTGATCATACAGTCAGGCAAAAGAGATCTTGCAAAAGTGGAATTCAACTCAGAAATGTGTTACCTCCTCTACAAAATCTTTTACAACAGAAACACCAAGTTTCCTAATTGCTTCCCAAACAAGATAGGACTTTGGCTCTTTTAGCTGCCGACACGTGTCAATAACAAACCTGTTAAACCACCATCAATTGACTTATCAAGTTATTTTAAATTATTAACTACACAATACTATAATCAATAGTATAGAATTGCACAAAGAAGAGACTTTTGTAAAAAGAATTCAAGCACCTGTTAATGTTGCCAATGGTCTTGGCATTGTTCCTGTTTTTCCTGTACTTTTTCTTATTATGAGGTCTGCCCTTATTATCATGAACTGAACTGCCTATGGTTTTCTCCGAAGTGTTCTCTGCATATAGATAAAGCAAAAGATTACTAAGATATCAAGAATAAGAATTTCAAAAAAAATGAAAACATCATCATTTTGCAAATAATGAACCATCGATTATTAATACAATGAAAATCATTACTATCCTTGCCTTGAACTAGAATGCAGACATAAATCTTGGAACTTCATGGACTCTCAGACCAAGGACAGCTGCAAATTTTTATGGCACACAATATAGTTGATTAATATTTGATTCAAGTAGTAGTCAATGTGCAAGTTTATATCCATTTGTGGGGGTTCTTCCCGTTGAGGTTTTCCAAGCAGAACTTGGTCTACTTTTCAAGGCTAAACTCAAGCACTTCTTTGATATATGGAATAACGGCCTTATGGGCAACAGACTCCGATCCCCCCTTTACTCTTCTTAGGGGGGACTATCTTTGTAACCCTCTTGTTAGCTCATGTAATTCTTTGTTCCCTGAAGTAATATTACATGCATTTCTCAAAAACTAGTCATAAAAAATTCAAAAATGTAAATCTAGATAGTATTTAACAGTAATACACTTTCTCTATCTCTAACAAAATACTTTAAAGACTCACAAAGAGACGAAGAGAAAAACCAGATAGTTTCTAGGCAGAAGACAAATATATAACAGACCAGACTAGCATCTTGGGAAGATGCTTAAGCATTAAATCAATGGAGCTTGCATAGCAAAGTCCCAAGCCAAACCCCCAAATGACATAAATGTATAATACTGAATAGCATGGTTCCTATCCTACCTCAATTGACAAGATTAAGTGCACATCCAGGGTGGATTTGAGAGAAGAGACACCTCAGAATTAATCTTCACCAATGGTTAGCCCTCACCATGTTTAAAGAATAGGTCATTATCCAATCTAACAAATCATGTCTGTGCGTTAAAGCAAAGAGAGCAGATGATGAAAGTTCCAGACATGGAGACTTCTACTTCAGTGGAAACAATTTATTTTGAAAACTTATTCATTACACTTTAAGGTCAGTATATGAATACCATGCCATTTCAATTCTTATCCCTGTAATCTGCTATTTATCCAAACACTCTTATGGAAAAGGTGAAATATGATATTATGAAAGTAACAAAGTTTGGCTCCGACTCACTGAGACTCAATTCTCAACTCGATCAGCAAGAAAACAAGACAAGTTGGCTAGTAGCTTAAACTGAGACTCAATTCTGAGCTCAGGTAGCATGAAAACAAGACTTGTTGGCTGGTAGACCAGACTCCCCAAATCAAGTACATAAACAAAA
Source organism: Cryptomeria japonica (assembly GCF_030272615.1). Lineage (NCBI taxonomy): Eukaryota > Viridiplantae > Streptophyta > Pinopsida > Cupressales > Cupressaceae > Cryptomeria > Cryptomeria japonica. Next base: position 159,522,159 of record NC_081411.1, read on the forward strand.
CAAAATGAAACTTATTCCATTTCAATGGTGACACTTAATCAGTTAATTGAATACCTGGTAGAATGATCATATCAAGTAGAGTGGAGGAATAACAGTTCATGTGGAACATGGATAAAAAATGGAAAGCTTTGCAAATTAAAACTTTAAAGGTAAAATGGAATATGATAATATATGAGAGAGAGAGAGAGAGACAGATAGAGACACACACACACACACAGAGAGGGAGAGAGAGAGAGAGAGAGAGAGAGAGAATTTGGCCCAGACTCGCTGAGACTCAATTCTGAGCTCAGTCAGTATGAAAAACAAGCCAAATTCCCCTGTAGCCCAAGATTCATTAAGACTCCCTGGAGTCAAGAATGTAAATGAGGCAAAATAAAACTCATTCTGAAAAGTTCTCTCAACTGAAGGACATTTTTGGAAGGCAATTAAGGCATAAAGTGGCTAATGCCATCAGAATTTTTTGGTTGTTATTAGAAGAATCTGTCCACTACATATTTTTAGGAGTGAGAAGGGTATCTCTCATTTCATTGTACCCAACAGCAACTGAGGCTTTAGTGGCAGCTAAAAGATGTTTTAGGACTTCACATGGCCATAAAGTTGTATTTTCTTCAAATTCTCAGAATGACAAAAACCCTTTTTCAGAGCTTGAACATTTTGTTCATCTCCATGCCTGTTGACGTGTATTTTGTACACCATCATACACAGAATAAAATACCTAAAGGCATCTTATTCTCTCTTGAGAAAATAGTCTCTAACTGCTGAAGATTCGCATAAAGGATCAGTTAGGAAGACTCCAAGGTTCTTTTGGTAGGGTCTCTACGTGTGGACAAGCTCCAGTGGTATGATGTGATTTGCTGGAATCACAAGGGGACTTACATATGATGATTGAACTTCCGATCTGCTTTGCTGGACACAGGCTCTTACTAATTTAGATTTGGAAAAAAGAATGAAAAAAGGATAAGGGCGAAGAGAGGATCTAATCCTAATACTAAGAATGTAGGAGCAATGACTTGATTTTTGATGAAACTCTAACTAGGTCTTGTTTTGACATCAATGGAACATCTACACAAGGCTAGTGCAATCTTCTAAGGGAGCTTTATGATGTTCAAATCATCACCGCAGGCATAGATACCATCCAAGTTGATGCATATCAATGAAGAGGCAACAAATTGAAATTGAGCTTAAGTTGAACTATTCCAGTTGACTACACAAGGCAAGTCTGCAATCAACAAACTGCTAGTAGTATGGATATACGAATTCCACCATCAATCAATCACATTTCCTTCATTCATCTAATCATCTACCATCTAAGATTGAAGACTCAACAAGAAACCATGCAAATTGCAAGAAAACGACATATTTCACCATTACTTCAATGAAAATGGAGTTTGTTTAGAATCAATGGCAACAATTTCTTGCCTTGTCCTCCTATTCTACTCTAATTGCTATTCTATTTCTATCTTCTAACTATTCCAACTATCTTCTAACTCTCTCTAATCATCCTTTACAAATGAAATGTTTGGGCTTATATAGTGCCCACAATACAATTTGATGGCTTAGATCAATTCAAGATCAATGGCCAAGATTTTACAATGAAAACCCTAATTAGGGTTTGTTACAACCATTACATAACATTTAATGCTTGACCAATGAAATAATTGTATTGCTTGGACACATGTCCCTTCTAGAAAAATCGACCAATGGATAGCCGGGGTAGGTACATCGGAGTTTGTGCCACCTTCCATGAGTTAAGTACATTGAATCTGGACATGCTGAGAGGGACCTCACTGATTGGAGACGTGATGACTAGGATGCCACCTCATCTGACACTTGTAGCTTGCTAGATATTCAATTTGATGTCGTTGAGAGGCTTGCTTTAATTAACTCTTGTTCTAACTCCTTTTGTCCTTGATTTGCAAGATGATGATGTACCTCGCCTTGGAAAGTTGGATTGAAAGAGGTTGCCCATGTCCTTACTTGATCGTCCCGGCGAAGACCGTCCTTGATGCGGCTTGATTTTCCTTGATGAGATCTCCATTTGATGCCTACACAACATTTCAAAATTAGTAACATGATTTTGCAATGAATAGCATAGATTAGAGATTAAATTTTAGGAAATTTAATGATAAGTCCTTTATTAATCATTTCCTAAAAAAGATTGAACTTATTGAAATTCAAAATTTCAAAAATTCAAAATTTAAGGCTATGACGATCAAAATTCGAAATTAAAACAAGAGATCTTGCCATACCTCACTTAAGAGCTTAACTCTAAAATGCAAAATGAGGAATTTGCCTAGGCAAAATTTGAAATAAGATGGTCTTCAACGTGATCTCCTTCTTCAAAATATCAACTTCGCCACCTTTGATATGTCCTTGACTTGATCCTCTAACACCTTGGCAAGTTCGCCCAATATAGATTCGCACCACCTTGGAAGTTACTAGCGCCTTCTAACTTGAAATGAAATTCGCTCCTTGAATACAACTTCGCACTTTCCTTTGTCTTCCTCAAGATCGCATGTAAGAAATGACAAATAATGATGTGAAAATAACAATTTTCACCCTCCCTTTATAGCGCTCACCTCTTAGTCACCTTTAGGCCGACTTTGGTAAACAAGACAAATTTAAAATAAAAGGCCGACCCTTACAAACCAAGCACTCCTTTTGATTTTTTTATTAAACTAATAATTAATTATTAAATGCCTTTATTATTTAAATTGTCAAATTCGATTTTTATAAAGGCAAAAATAATTAATAAATATCAAGCGCAAATTTTAAATGCCATTTTTAATTAAATTTTCAATCCATCGATTTTAGCATTTAAAATAAATTTAAAGAAATGTGTTTGAGCGCCAAATTTTGAAGATGAAAATTGCGTACCTCATCGCCCTGGTCCCTGATTGAGGGACAGGAGCGATCCATCAACCTTGTCTCGATACTTGCACTTTTAACGTTCAAAGTCTTGATCTCCACGTTGATTTTGTCATTTTCGCTAGGTCCTTCAAGCTTGATTGACTTGTTCTTGCAAATGAATGTCCTTTAGATATGATATCGCCCTGGTCCCTTGGAGAGGGACAGGAGCGATCTTCATGCTATCTCCTTGATCTTACATCTTCGAACTCCAATTTTCATTGTGAGGGACAAACAATGTTATTCCTCCATTCCACTTTCATTTCACTTGAATTCAACGAGGCGTTTTGGTGTTTAGAAGAATATCGCCCTGGTCCTTGTCCAAAGGACAGGAGCGATATGAGTTCCTTGCACAAATTGGTAACACTTTGACGTTCAAAACTCTTGCATATCATCTTCAAAAGACACCTTATACCTTGTGTGATCTCGAAAAACCTTGACTTGGCATGAGTTTGAAGGAAAATGAAGGATCCCATACAAATCGCCCTGGTCCCTTGGAGAGGGACAGGAGCGATATAGCCTCTATGTTCAACTTGATGATCATTTTACGTTCGAAATCTTCGTGCATCACCTTTTAATCAAGCCATGGACCCTCTATGATCTTGCAAAACCTTGACCTCACGTAAATTTCGCATGAATTGGCCAATATATCCAATATCGCTCTGGTCCCTTGGAGAGGGACAGGAGCGAAATTCATCATTGTGAGCTTGTTCTTGTTTATTTCAACTTAGAATTATCTTCAACGCGTGTAATGTCGTCCTGTCGATCCTTGTGGTAGCTTGATACTTGCTTGTCTCTTGAAATCTATGCCTTAATGGAAATATCGCTCTGGTCCCTTGGAGAGGGACAGGAGCGAACTTGCTCTTGTGGTCTTCATTTCACTTTGCTAGCTTCCAAATTTATATTCAACGGGTTCGTAATGCGTCCTTCCATTCATTCATGCCTTGGGATCGATTGAAACTTAGCAAGAAAATCATTTATAACAAAAATCGCTCTGGTCCCTTCCTGAGGGACAGGAGCGAACTAGGACATTTGGGTCGCTTGTTGATGTTTGGCAATCTTCAATTTATCTTCAATAGGTTCAACTTGCCCTCTTTCTTGCCTTCAAACATAAAACTTGCTTGGTCTTTGCCGAGATCGTACCTTGTGAAGAATTTCGCTCTGGTCCTTCAGCGAGGGACAGGAGCGAATTTGACCCTCTAGGCAAAAACTTCATCATTTCGTTGTTTTTGATCAAGTCTGGATGCTCTATCATGCTCATTTCGTCCTTCACCATGCCTTTGATGTCTCGATTCGTCCAAACAAGGTCAGGAATGGCTCAACTAAGCATTTTCGCTCTGGTCCCTTGGTGAGGGACACGAGCGATTCGCCTTGGTCCCTTGGAGAGGGACAGGAGCGCTTTTCGCTCTGGACCCTTGGAGAAGGACACGAGCGAAATTTGACTTTTCGCACTCTCAATCAGGACAATAAGTATAAGTGACATTTCCTTCTATGTTTCTTCTTTCTTATACTTTAAGTTATATTCCATATATACTTTCAAGATGTTTGAGAGCGGTTTCAGACCTCCAAGAGTTATATTGCAAAATCTAGTTTTTGGAGGTTTTTTCAGTTTCCAGACTTAGTCAAATTTCAGGGTCAGGACATTCCAGACTTAGCCAAATTTCAGGATCAGGACCTCACTCAAGCCGGACTTGGTTATCCATGTGATCTCCCCGACAGCACTTCAAGTTATATTCATTTGATAAAATGCACCTCTTTGGACCTTTTCACATCGTCAAGACGTTAAAATCCTGCAAGGACAAAGCAATATTTGATTTTAAGCTCCGGTCCTTCACTGAGGGACAGGAGCGATTTTTCCCCTGGAGGCATTTCTGTGTTCATGAAAATCTTCAATTTATATTCAATGGAAAGATCTCGCCTTTCTCCATCACTTCCAATTCGTAATTCATCTTGACCCTGCAGGAATAGTAAAATATTTGAAAACGAGCTCCCGTCCTTCACTGAGGGACAGGAGCGATTTTGCTCCTACAGGCCAAAATAACATGATTTTACACATTTTAACACTTCACAAGGCGAAAACAAATCATTAGAGATGCCTAGGATCAAAAATCAAAAATGTCAAAATTTGGTCAAAAATATTCAATTGGACAAAAATTCACATTTCATCTTCAACACTTAGACAAATTTAAGCTCTGCATTCAAAATTCCAATTGAAAATAGACCATTCTGGCGAATTCATTTCATTCAAAATTTGCATTCTAGAAAAGGAAATCAAAAAGCTCCCAAAACCGACTGGATTCAAACCAAAACCCTAAAAAGCAAAGCGAAAACGAGCAAAAAACATGGGTCCCCATTTGCAATGGGGCGATGTGTGAAAACGTCACAACATCCAAGTTCACCCTTGACAAATCGCTCCACTGAAGTCTTCAAAATATCGCACCACTCTAGATAATATTAGCACCACCTTTGGTTTGAAATTCGCACTCCACACTTGAAATACTTCGCACTTCCTTCCTTCTCCTCAAGATCGCATGTAGAAAGCAAGAAATGATTATGTGAAAATGATTGTTTTCACCCTCCATATATAGCGCTTGCACCTTTTCATCCCTTAGGCCGACTTGAGGATATGAAACGATTTTTTAAATGATTTTTAAATTAAATAACAAGGCCGACCTCCCTTTGTAGGGCTTCAAATTCGATTTTTATTAATTAATTAATTAATTAATTAATTAATGCCTCACGTTTTTATTTGCAAATTTCGATTTTTATAAAGGCAAAAATAATTAATAAAAGATCAACGCCATATTAAATGTTAACATAAATAGGATTTTCACAAGGGGACTTACATTGAACTTCCGATCTGCTTTGCTGGACACAGGCTCCTACTAACTTAGATTAAAAAAATGGAAAAAGGATAAGGGCGAAGAGAGGATCTAATCCTAATACTAAGAATGTAGGAGCAATGACTTGATTTTTCGATGAAACTCTAACTAGATCTTGTTTTGACATCAATGGAACATCTACACAAGGCTAGTGCAATCTTCTAAGGGGAGCTTTATGATGTTCAAATTATCACCGCAGGCATAGATACCATCCAAGTTGATGCATATCAATGAGGAGGCAACAAATTGAAATTGAGCTTAAGCTGAACAATTCCAGTTGACTACACAAGGCAAGTCTGCAATCAACAAACTGCTAGTAGTATGGATATACGAATTCCACCATCAATCAATCACATTTCCTCCATTCATCTAATCATCTACCATCTAGGATTGAAGACTCAACAAGAAACCATGCAAATTGCAAGAAACGACACACTTCACCATTGCTTCAATGAAAATGGAGTTTGTTTACAATCAATGGCAACAATTTCTTGCCTTGTCCTCCTATTCTACTCTAATTGCTATTCTATCAACTAACTGCTTTCTATTATTTACAACTCTCTCCAATTTATTGCTAATTTATTGCTAATTAGCCTTTACAAATGAAATGCCTGGGCTTATATAGTGCCCACAATACAATTTGATGGCTTAGATCAATTCAAGATCAATGGCCAAGATTCAACAATGAAAACCCTAATTAGGGTTTTTTACAACCATTACATAACATTTAATGCTTGACCAATGACAAAATTGTATTGCTTGGACACATGTCCCTTCTAGAAAAATCGACCAATGGATAGCCGGGGTAGGTACATCGGAGTTTGTGCCACCTTCCATGAGTTGAGTACATTGAATCTGGACATGCTGAGGTGGACCTCACTGATTGGAGAAATGATGACTAGGATGCCACCTCATTTGACACTTGTAACTTGGTAGATATTCAACTTGATGTTGTTGAGAAGCTATCTTTAATTAATTCATCTGGAATTATTTGCTTCTTCCACGAGCCCTTGTTCTAACTCCTTGCGTCCTTGATGTGCAAGAAGATGATGTACCTCGCCTTGGAACGCTGGATTGAAAAAGGTCGCCCTTGTCCTGGCTTGATCGTCCCGGCGAAGACCGTCCTTGATCCGGCTTGATTTTCCTTGAAGAGATCTCCATTTGATGCCTACACAACATTTCAAAATTAGTAACATGATTTTGCAATACATAACATAAATTAGAGAGCAAATTTTAGGAAACTTAATGATAAGTCCTTTATTAATCATTTCCTAAAAACGACTGAGCTAAGGCAAAACAAAATTTCAAAATTCAAAATTAAGGCAATGACGATCAAAATTCGAAATTAAAACAAGAGATCTTGCCATACCTTACTTAAGAGCTAACTCTAGAATGCAAAATGAATAAAATTGCCTAGGCAAAATTGAAATTCGATAGTCTTGATGTGATCTTCAAAAGAACGTTCCTCTTATCACCTTCGCCACCCCTCAAGTCTTGGACATGATCTCTAATGCCTTGGCAAATTCGCTTAAATGGAAACTTTTAGATTTGCACCACCTTGGATAACCTTGGCACCACCTTGCTTTGTAAACTCCAAATCGCACTTTGAACACAATTTCGCACCTTCTCAAATCGCATGTGAATGAAGAATGACAATGTGAAAATGAAGATTCTCACCCTCCCTTTATAGCGCTCACCTCATACTTACCTTAAGGCCGACTTGGTAATTAAAAGCGAATTTTAAAATAAAGTAAAAGGCCGACTTTTAGTAAAATAAACAAATAAATATCAAGCGCTCCACTCAATTTTTATTAAAAAACTTAATTAATTATTTGCCAACGTTTTTTTTAATTTAACAATTTCGATTTTTTTTACAAGGCAAAAACAATTAACTAATATTAAGTGCAATATTTAAATGCCATTTAATTGAATTTTCAAAAATTATCGATTTTCTTAGCATTTAAATAAATTCAAAATGTTTGTTTGAGCGCCAAATTTTGAAGATGAAAGATACGTACTTCATCGCCCTAGTCCCTGACTGAGGGACAGGAGCGATCTCCATTGTTTCTTCTTGATCTTGCATCTTTGTTCTCAAATTTCCATCATAAGGCGAACATTAGTGTTATTTCTTCATTCCATGCTTGTCTTACTTGGCTTCCACAAGGCGTATGGATGTCTGGAAGGATCATCGCCCTTGTCCCTTGGGGAGGGACAGGAGCGATCTTGAAGCTCTAGCCGAAATGCGTCATCTTTCAACTTTGGTTCCTCGTTCATTGCCTCTTAAAGGACGTCCTTGATCTTGTGTAAACTTGCCTTGACATGCATTTGAAGGAAAATGAAGGATCCTATGCAAATCGCTCTGGTCCCTCCCTGAGGGACAGGAGCGAACCTAGGCATTTCGGTCCCTTGTTGGCATTTGGTAATCTTCAATTTGTCTTAAACGCGTTCATTTCGCCTCTTTCCTTGCCTTTGATGTCTCGATTCGTCCAAACAAGGTCAGGAATGGCTCAACTAAGCATTTTCGCTCTGGTCCCTTGGTGAGGGACATGAGCGACTCGCCTTGGTCCCTTGGAGAGGGACAGGAGCGCTTTTCGCTCTGGACCCTTGGAGAAGGACACAAGCGAAATTTGACTTTTCGCACTCTCTATCAGGATAATTTTTATGGAATATAACATTTAAGTATAAGAAAGAAGAAGGACTTATACTTTAAGTTATATTCCATATATACTTTCAGGATGTTTGAGAGTGGTTTCAGACCTCTAGGAGTTATATTGCAAAATCTAGTTTTTGGAGGTTTTTTCAGTTTCCAGACTTAGTCAAATTTCAGGGTCAGGACATTCCAGACTTAGCCAAATTTCAGGATCAGGACCTCACTCAAGCCGGACTTGCTACCCTATTGATCTCCCCGACAACGCTTCAAGTTATATTCATTTGATAAAATGCACCTCTTTGGACCTTTTCACATCGTCAAGACGTTAAAATCTTGCAAGGACAAAGCAAAATTGGATTTGTAGCTCCGGTCCTTCACTGAGGGACAGGAGCGATTTTTCCCTTGGAGGCATTTCTGTGCTCATGAAAATCTTCAATTTATATTCAATGGAAAGATCTCGCCTTTCTCCATCACTTCCAATTCGTAATTCATCTTGACCCTGCAGGAATAGTAAAATATTTGAAAACGAGCTCCCATCCTTCACTGAGGGACAGGAGCGATTTTGCTCCTACAGGCCAAAATAACATGATTTTACACATTTTAACACTTCACAAGGCGAAAACAAATCATTTGAAATGCCTAGGATCAAAAATCAAAAATGTCAAAATTTGGTCAAAAAAATATTCAATTGGACAAAAATTCACATTTCATCTTCAACACTTAGACAAATTTAAGCTCTGCATCAACATTCCAATTGAAAATTAGACCATTCTGGCGAATTCATTGCATTCAAAATTTGCATTCTAGAAAAGGAAAATCAAAAAGCTCCCAAAACCGACTGGATTCAAACCAAAACCCTAAAAAGCAAAGCGAAAACGAGCAAAAAAAACAAAAACAAAAAGAGGGGGTCCCCATTTGCGATGGGGCGATGTGTGAAATGGTCACAACATCTAGCGCCACCTTGAATAAATGTTGAAAAACATTTCAGAGATAAAGACTCAATCGACACCTAGAACCTCTGGAAAATTCATCCTAGCTCGTCAGGAGATTAGAAAATGTACTCAAAGTGGAAGGAGAACCTTTAACCATATCTAAACACTTAATCTTTGATTACCCAGGTGTGTGCAAGTGTATTCATTCCTATCGACAAGACAATTATAACCTTCAGGTTCCCCTGTGATTAGCTACGTAGTTTATCTGAACTTCAAAAGCATCCTGGATAGAGCCTCGCTGCCAGTCAGACGTCCATAGTCCCGACGAAGTTATCGCCGCAAGCTCACGAACATTGCTCCATTGCCAGTCGGGCGTCTATAGCCCCGATGGAGTTACTCGCATATTCCCTTTAGCCAATTTTGATATTTCATTTCATCATTTTTCTCTTCATTTTTCTCTTTCATTTTCTCTTTTTTCTCATTTTTTCCTTTTGATATTGCTTTTTCTCTTCGTCAATTCCTTTGGCTCGTAAGCAGTGAAGCTTACTAGGGTTTGAGGATTGCGGTGGCGCTGAAGCCAGATTTTAGATTTTTCACCAATCACGGCTTTGCCTGAAAACCATAATGACTCGGAGTCTATTAATGTGTGAAGATATAGTAATCAACAGATGTCGGCATCAAGATATAGAAAATGATTCCCTTCCAAGTCAAATACAGGTCCTGATCAGATGATAAAGCTGAAGAGGAACAACCTCGGATTCCAAGCACTTTATGAATAGATATCTAAGAAATGAGTCTAACATAAGACCCAGGATGTTGCCAGTGTGTGGGCAACAACACAAACACCTTTCTCACAAGATGGAGGCTCCACTCAAGACACCTAAACTAAAGCAAACCGACCGACAAACCGACCCAAAGCAAACTAAACTAAAACACACACCAAAGCAAACTACCTAAAGAAAGCAAACAACTAAACTACCTGAGCCACACTAGATCATGAGTCAAATGACTCAAGGCAAATCAAGAACAAGGCTCAAAAAACCTAACTTAAAGACATGAAAAGAAATCCTACTCTAAACCTATATACAAGAGTCCTAGACTCGACACGACTCAAAGAAGCAAAATATATACATGACTTTACATGATTTCTCAGGTTGTGCAATAGGAGCATGGCAAACGTGATGGTTCTCAATCGGGCAAATTCATCCTTAAACACAGAAAGGCAAACTCTCACCATGCACATCTCATACTCAAGCAAATTTTCACTCAAAATGATCAACTGAGGTAATTCATTAGGACCATGATCAATCCAGATGCAAGTTGTTTTCCCAAAATCCCCATAATCAAAATCATAATAACTTTCAAAGCTAGGATTAAGGAAAGAGACAACCTGGCATATTTCAAGCTCAGACGGCACTGTATTGTTGCAAGCGAGGTCACCAACTGCTTCAGGAGGTCGCCATTGATGATGGACAATTCCACGAGCATCCACAACATGTTGATCTTGATTAGGAAGTTCTTGAAACAAGCTCAGCGCCCCTTCGAATAGCTCAAGATTCTTTGTTTGCACTGAAACATCTTGCATAAACCAAGTATCTTCATGAAATTTTGTTAGCATATCTTCAAAAATGAGAGTCTCTTTGATAGATTGAGCTTCAAACATCTCCTCTAGTTGATCAAATGTAATCTCAGGTGACCTTTCTTCTTCAACCTTAGTATCAGGAGGTCAGAGCTGATGATGAATCATTTCACTCACAGTAACTTGCTTATCTAGAAAAAAATTTGGCAGTGATTCCATTTGTGTTTCCTCTACAAGATCCTTCAATGTTTCCTCAAATAGCATAATGGTGATGAAATCTTCAAGCGCCCCCTTGAATTGTTTTTCATATCTGGGCTCACTTACGATGATTTGTATCTCTTTGTTCAATATCTCAACTTGATTGTCCCCTTCAATGAGAGCATTTGAAACCTCCTGCAATTCAATCTCAAGGATCTCCTTTTGTAGCATAAACGAGAATTCTTCAAGGAATGAGTCGTCCTCTTTAATTGCTTGTTCAACTCCTGGATCTTCCTTTATTATTGTTTGAGTATTTTCAATTGATTCTTCAACTTTTGTTTCATGGTATTCTTTTTCAGGTGCAAGGCATGGCGAGCTATCCATTGTAATACATTGTTCCTTAGGTGCACTAGTATCGTCAACGTACACTTGATCCTTCTCACATTCAAATGCTGGAACGATGTCTTGTTCATATGTTCTCTTGAATTCGGCTGCGAGATGTGCACCCCAAGATCTGTTCATGATACATTCTTCCTCGAACAAAGTTGGCATTCCAAACTGGTTTCTGACTTGATTGATAGCCATTTCACATACTGAGCAAGTAAATTCAGAGTGAGGTGAGTTGTGAATTCTACACCACAATGGTAACAATATGCTCTCTAAACGCATTTCACCGTCCAAAATGAGCTGACTCTCGATCATCCACATGAAGCTTAGAAGAGGATCCTTAGTCTCTGGGACACTGAAATTGCCTTCTTCTCTTTCTGGCTTGGGGACATCCCAAAAGAAGATTTTTCCCTGCGCTGCCGATTCCATCCTTGATAAGTACTTCAAGCAATGCATTTCATCATGTTCCTCTGTCTCGTGAACTCGACACTGCCCTGGTCTTGCAAACTCGGACAATCTACGTGGATAAAGTTGTGTATCTAATCTCCACCAAAGTTCAGGAAAATCAACTTGTTGCTCTTCGTGAAACTGTTGTCGCTCCATTGAGAAATCTTTCTTTTTTGATTTTTTGATATTTTGATTTTTTTGGATTTTCTATTTTCACTTTTTTTTTTTGGAGTTTTCTATTTTTCACTTTTTTTTTGGATTTTCTTCAAATTCTCAGAATGACAAAAACCCTTTTTCAGAGCTTGAACATTTTGTTCATCTCCATGCCCAAGGACAAAAACCCTTTGGAGCAAAAATCTAGAAAACAAAAAACCTCTTGGTTTCCGATTGAGGTGATTTCATTCAGGAATGCATTCGCACTAAAGATTGCAGTTTTTTCAATTGCAATTGATGATTGAAGATTTCAGGAAGTTTGAAGATTATATATATACACTAAGTCACCGCGTTCGAGTTCGTGTTCGAATTCGCCATTCGGATGACATTTGAAAAGAGGAAAACATTCGAATAAAAATTCATCATTAAATTCACCTTATATAAATTTGAGTTTTTAAAAAGTATAGATAATATATCTTAATAAATCAGAATAAACAATATTAAATTTAGTTATATATTTTTATTTAAATTTGTCAAATTTTATATATAAATAATTAAAAATTTAAATTAAATATTTTGAAATATTTAATTTTTAATATATTAAATGTTAAATTTGACAACTTTTATAGTAAACGTTAATATATTAACATTTTTATTAGTTAACATTATATCGGGCAAGAACATTATATCCCGCAACAACATTATATTCAGCAACAACTTACATTAGAATTTAATATTATTAAATGTTTAATAAGTGTTCACATTTATCAGGCAACTTTATGAAGTCTTTTTAATCTTAAGATTTATCTTATGTCTCCCGATGCGGCCGTGTACAAACCCTACCGGCATAGCGTCGACCCCATTGAAACGAGACTCACCTAGACTCGGCGAGTCTGAGTACGAGTCAGGCCCGATGAGTCCCAGGGGCTCAAACTCGGACTCGTCCAAGTTTGGCGAGTTTGGCCCAAACTCGCCAAACTCAGCGAGTCCCGAGCCTCAGACTCGGCTGACGTTAAGTTGGAAAAAGAACCAAAAAAAACAGTTTTAAATGCTTTTTCAAATCCGTTTTTTTTGGTTAATTATCTCCTATCCCTAAAAGTGAACTTCATTTCATTCACTTGCAAAAATAGGAGGAGTAAAATGAGTTGGGAAAAAAAACAAGGGTGCATAGAAGAAAAACCATAAAGGAGGAAGCTCAAGTTTTCTTCAATTTGTCATATTGGAGCTGCATTGGGTTTGGATTTGGTGCATCAAGAGTTGGATAGGAAGACTTTGCAGCTCATTTCAAGCTTGTTGTAAGAGGTAAGATTGTTTTTTTGAAGATTATTTTGTTTCTTGTATGCAAAAATTCCATTTTCTATTCATTTATTTTGAAAGTTTTACACTTTCTTTCAAAATCTTTTGTATGTTTGCATGTAGCATGTAGTATGTAGTTGTAGCGTTGTACTATGTAGGGTTTGTAAAAAAAAAAATTTAAAGTAGGGTTTGACAAACCCTACTTCAGTTTTTTTGAATGTATGTATTAATTTTATTTTGTATTTGTAATGTTTTATTGCAGCAAACTTCACTTTATTATTTGCCTCAACTTCAAGTTTCACAAAACTATCCTAAAATGTCTACTTCAACTTTTAGACCCCCCATTAGAAAGGACCCTGCTTGGAAATATCATGAGGATTTTCCAGGGCAAAGGGGCAAACAAAATGTATGTTTTGCAAAACAATATTCCATGGAGGTATATATAGGCTGAAATACCATATTGCTGGTGTGCGTGGACATGATGCCGAACCATGCCTAAAAGCAGTCCCCGAGGCCGTACGTGAATGTTATGTAATGGTTGAGGAGATTGAAAGGAAAAAGAAACAAAAGGAGGATCGAGCGGCCATTGGGAGAGAGACAATTTTTGGAAGAGGGACACAGTTAGGTTGTGTTGGAGGCCCTTCTTCCTTACCTCCATATCGTCCCACTAAGTTTGCTACTACTGGTGCTTCTGTTTCTGCTTCTGCTTCTATAAGTGGTGGTGCCACTGCCACTTCTCATGCTCCTACCACTAGTAGTTGTAGTGGGAGTGTTACCATTGGACCTAGGATTCGTAAATCTAAGTTGGATTCCTTCTTTGTGCCTCGCACTACTCCTGGGTCCCAACCATCGCTTGAGGGCATGGGTTGGAACAAGGAGGCCCATGATGCTGCTAAAATGGCAGTTGGTAGGTTTTGGAGCTACAGTTGTATTCCATTCTTTGTAGCCAAGTGAATGTTTTACTAACTTTTATATTTGATAACTTTGATTGTTTTAATTTTTATACTTGACTTATCTCATTGAGTTTCTTTGCGACAGGTATCCTTATTGGCAACAAATGGTGATGCCATTACCATATGCGGGGTAGGGTTCAAAGCCACTAGTGAGAGTGACCCATTTTGTCTCAAATGGTGGATGGTGTGAAGAAGGATTTAAATGAACAACGCCAGATATGGAGCACTAAAGGTTGCACCATCATGACTAATGGTTGGACGGATAGGAGAAATAGAACTCTCCTTAATTTTCTTGTTTCTTCCACAGGTGATTGATTAATTTTAGTTTCATATAGTCTTTAATTTTTTATTTTTTATCTAATGGTTTATTGAATGATCATTGACCTAACTTTTTTTTTTATTTCAGGGGGCACCGTTTTCATCAAGTCCATTAATGCCTCTGCCCATTGCAAGAATGCCACCTACCTATGTGAGCGGATAGAGGAGGTGATTGAAGATGTGGGTGAGGAGAACGTGGTACAGGTGGTGACCGACAATGCAGCAAATTATGTTGGTGTGGGTAAACTTTTGATTACAAACTAATTTTGTTTGCAAATTAATTACTATCTTGTAGTTTGTAGTATGGACCTCCATTAATTACAATTTACAATGTAACAAATTATGTTGCTGCAAGTAGACTATTGATGGAGAGGCACCCATCTATAGTTTGGACTCCATGTGTTGCTCATTGCATTGACCTCATGTTGGAGGATATTGGAAAAATCCCATGGGTCAAGAGATGTGTAGAAAGGTAAAGAAATGTCTGCAAATTTGTATATAATCATTCATGGGTGTTGGCTCTTATGAGACAATACACAGAGCAGAAGGAGTTAGCTCGTCCAGAAATCACAAGATTTGCCACAAACTTCCTCACATTGCAGAAGTCTGCCTTGAGAAGTATGATTGTTGGTGAGGAGTGGTCTTCCTCATCCTATGCTACCACCCCTACAGGAAAAGATATGGCAAACTGCATTTTTGATGAGCAAGGCTTTTGGGTCCCTTGTGATGAGATAGTGAAGGTAATTTTTTTATAAATTCTACAATTTAACTTCATGTTTTATAACTTATTATATGTATTCTCTTATTTGCTCATTTTTCTAAATTACACAATATTTTCAATTTTGCAATTTGTTAAGCCCTTGGTGGTTTTGTTGCGAGTTGCGGATGGAGATAAGCCCGCAATGGGCTATATATATGAGGGCATGGATAGGGCGAAGGAGGGCATCAGATTCGTCTATGGAGGAGATGGGAGCAAGTATGGTCCCATTTGGGAGATCATTGATAGGAGATGGCATCATCAGCTTCATAGGCCCATCTACACAACAGCCTATTATCTGAATGCGGTATTTCGTTTTATCCCTTCTTTCAATGCTGATGTGGAAGTCCTTAATGGGCTATATGCAATCATGGAGAAGATGGGACCTGCTCGTACTTCTCAGATAGACCTTTTTCGAGAGCTACAATTGTTCTCAGATGCACAAGGGGAGACCTTCTCTCGTCCTGTCGCCAAAGACGATAGGACAACTATGATGCCAAGTAAAAATAAATTGTAAGGCTTAATTTTAGTTTTATTCAGTACTATATTGTAACTTGTTAAATGAGTTAATGAGTGAGACTGATTTTATTTATTTTTCTCATTTCAAACTCAGATAATTGGTGGAACTTTTTTGGCCCAGAGACCCCAAATATTCAGAAGTTGGCCATTCGCATCTTGAGCCAACCATGCAGCGCATCAGGTTGTGAGTGCAATTGGAGTATGTTTGAGCACATACACTCCAAGAGGCGCAATAGATTATCTGTGGAGAAGATGAATGATCTCATCTTTGTTCACTACAACCTCCGCCTGAGAATGAGAAAGAATGCATTAGTTGACATGTCTCCTATCATTCTAGATGAGGTTGATCTTGAAGCAAAGTGGGCCAATGAGAATCAGACAGCTCCTGGGACTCCTACAGTTGTATTTAGTGATGATGACATTGATTGGATCGACCAGGTAGATATAGAGGTTGAGGTTGTAGCCATGGCAGAGGAGGAGCAGAGAGCACGAGCAGAGACAAGAAATACTGAGACTCAGAGTGACACAATTGTTCCTGATGTTGGTGAGCATGACACAATTGTTCCTGATGTTGGTGAGCATGGCATGGTGTCACGGGGAGCGACTATGGCTACTAAATCATCCAGGACCTACTTTAAATGCCTTCGCAGGAGGCCAGGGCGAGAGGGTGCACGACCCTCTGAGCCATAGGCTTGTACACTTGTAGTTGTATTTAGTATTTACTATTTACCTTTGGTATTTGTATGAAACATTTGATGATGATCATATGATGACATGGATTTTTTATTCCATGAGTTTTGTAATATTGTATACATTTGACAATATTTATATATCTATGTTTGTTATTTTCTTCAGCTACAATTTGCGTTTATGCTTATGTGATTGATGTATACTTGTGTATGTTATCAAATGAGCCGAGTTTGATGATGTTTTTGTCTTTAAGGTGTATTCAATAAAGGGTGTCTGATACAAGTTTTAAATCTTTAAAAATCTCTAAATTTCTTGAGTTTTTCACTTTCCCGAGTCCAGCAGAGTCTGGAGCCGAGTCTGACGTCGAGTCCCGAGTCCGAGTCTGAGTCGACCTTGCCGAGTCCGAGCCGAGTCCGAGTCCCGTTTCTTTGGTTAACCCGCAGCCCTCGTTCCTCCTGACGGCAAGCACAGCGTCGACCCATAGCCCTCGTTCCTCCTGACGGCAAGCACAGCGTCGACCCATAGCCCTCGTTCCTCCACCGATGACAAAAATCTCTACCTGTTTCTTGCAAATTTTAAAAGAATTTTCACAAATTTCATACACTTTTTATATGTTCGCCGAATTTCGAACCTGAAGCCAAAAAATCGGTGAACACGGTGACTTAGTATATATATATGTCTGTATGATTTCTAGATATTACATTGTATTGGTGCTTAATATTTTATATTGTATTGGTTGTAAAACATTTCCTAGCCAAGTCATACCACTTAATGTTGTATGCTTTATAGCATTGATGGTTGTACCATATTGTCAAAACTTGTATCATCTTCATAGGAATATTAATACTAGAAGTTGGTCGCCATATCTTTGTTTGTCATACACAACAAAGAAATCATATTATTTGTTATGTGGTCACTGCAATATCTAAAGAGGTGTTGTACCTTCTAAAGGGATTGAAAAATCATTAAAGACTGTAGAAGTTGTCATATTATTTTACTCTATGTGCTTCTATAGCAATCAAAAAGTGGTTCACATCGAGTCACCAAGCATTTGCAAGTTTTTTCAACTCCCAAGTAATAGCAAGTTAAACTCACCAAAAAATTAACGCTGGGGTTTTTAGAAAAAATCACTGAAACGCTAGGGTTTTTAGGAAAAATCACTATGTTTTTTAGTGAATTACTTCTAGCACCAACAACTCAAATAAAAACATGGGTCAAACATTCCAAAAAAGTTGTCTTTTAAAAATTTACGAAAATGGTGTGAACCATGAAGATTTGTGTGGTCTTGAAGGTCTACCTTTGAAACCCACGAGGAGCACTACCCTCAACCTTGCTAGGGTCATTGCTCTAAGACCCACGCAAGGGGCACTACCCCTCAACCCTACTAGGGTTGAGGCCCCCCAAACCCCCACCAAATTCATCACTTTTTCTCCTTTATTCTGCTTTATTTGATGTCTATCTTTACTAACATGGGTGCTACTTTTGCTTTGTTTCCCACTTCATTTTGGCAAGAAAAACATGCTAATTTGGTGTTTGATGAAGTTAAGGCACCCATTTTCTTTTTGGTAAAATATTTGTTCATTATCACCAACTATGAAAATTATCAAAGTTGGTGATAAGTGGAAATTTCTCCACTCGATGCCAGGTGGAACTTTTTTGACAATAATGGCAAGAAATAAATCACTAAAAAAGCTAGCACTTGATGGAAATTTTTCTACTTGATGCCAAAAACTATAAGTCTTATTACTTGACACCAAGAAATGAAAGATGGCAAAGTTGAGGCTCAATGGAACTTTCTCCATGTGATGCCAAAAAGTGAAACTTTTACATCTTAATGCCAAGAAATGAAAATTAGCAAAGTTGGTGCTTTGTGGAACTTTCTCCACTTGACACCAAAAAGTGGAGCTTGTGGAGGTTTTTGGTATCAATGCCAAGTTGTGAAAACTAGGAAAGTTGGAGCTTGGTGAACTTTCTCCACTTGATGCTAAAAATGGAACTCGTGGATGTTTTTGTCATCAACGTCGATTTTGGAATGATTAACTCACAACTTTGAATTTCTTTTAAATTCATTCAATAATTTTTTCACTAAATTTAGTAAAAAAAACTTTATTTCTCATTGCCTTTCATACTTATGATTCTATTTTCATGTGGCAAAGCTTGAAACTACTCTACCCTTCTACTTATATCATTCATTGTTTTTCATCAAAAAAGCAAATAAATAAACTCTAAAAATAGAAAGTTCTAAATTTTTGTGCTTATTCCTCATTCGAGACACAACAAAAAAGCAAAAGGAAACGTTTTCTTTAAAATAGAAAGTTTGATCTCTACTACTCACTGAAACCGCTTGATCTAAATATTGGACCCTTTGAAGTGACCACTTTATGCTTGGATGATAATCTCCATATATGATTTTGCCTAAATGAGCTAGAGAAGATTTGCCCAAGCCTAGATCCTTTGTACCTCTACCTCTACCTCAAATCTACCACTATAGTATTTCTTTAGCTTCACTATTTCTTTCTTCCTCTACCTATGTTGGTGTCTCCTTCAAGATTCAAATTTTGATAATCCTCATGATGAGCAACTTACGTACATTATTAGTAAACCAAGGCAAACCAACACCAAAGGACTTAGCTATTTGATTGCAAAGCTAACATTAATTGACATTGATGTAACAAAAATGTCCTAGCATTTTGCTACACACATGTTGATCTTTAAGTTATTTTGGGGGGTAGAAATGTTGGGTGACAACAATATGCAAATTCACAATTAAGAGTTAATGAACAAATAATGTTCACATAGGAACCTCAATCGTTCCATGCTTCAATAAAAATATTAAGTCCAGTCCCTAAGTTATGGAATCAGTCTAAACCCCAATGACTCCAAGTATAGAACATTTCAAAATTGGGGTTGGAATTGATTCGTCTATGGGTTCGAGCAAGACACAAGTCTTTTCAGCTAGTTTCATTTAGAATTGTGCACAAGTGTCCTTGGGTAGTATTGTGACGTTTTCACACGTCACCCCATTGCAAATGGGACCCCCACTTTTTCGTTTTGGGCTTAGGATTTTAGTGTTGTTGTCTTGGCTAAGTGAGGAGGTTGGTTTTGTCAGATTGGAAATTGAGGTCAAGTTATTTGGACATGTCAAAATTGCAAATGTTGCTAATGTTGTCAAGTTGCAAGACATTTCCTAAGGTCCTCGATCTCTTGGGTTGATTTGCTTAAGTGTTGGAGTCATAGTTAGATGAGGCTTGCATGATTAAGTTGTTCTTGGTGATCAAGTCATCGAGGTCACACTTGCATACATGAGGTAGACCCTAGGGTTTTAAGGTGGCAAAAATAGGTTCAAGGAATGGTGGTCAAAATCACTTCCAAGGATGAAGGGTATCTAGGTGATGAAGGTGTGAAAATGTTGAGCTTGACCAAATCTTCAAGGTAAAATTGACTAAGTAAGAATCTTGCTCAAGGCGTGATCATGATGGTGGTTTGCTTAAAGAGATATGTTTGTGCAAACAAGCCTGAAAATGCCACTACACTAGGATAGGCCTGTGCAAACAAATTAAGGAAAATCTGACTTAGTAACATGTTTTTTTGTGCATAAAGAAGGCTAAATCCGGAATTGATTTTTTACAAATAAAGACTAAAATCCCGCCACCTTGTGCAAGGGATGCCTCAAATGCCGACTTGCAAACTCACTTTGTGCAAACCAAGCAAAAAATGCCACCTAGCAAGAGGTAAGTTGTGCAAGCACAAGGCAAAATTGCGCCTAAGTTTGGGTTGATCAAGCAAATCACTTGTGAATAAAAGCCCAAAATTGCCGCCACACTTGTGCATAGAGGACCTCAAATGCCGACAAGCCATAGTGTTTGTGCAAGAGCACCTTGAAATCCCAACTAGGTGAGGAGTTGTGCATACAAGCCTCAAGATGTCGATCCTTTTATGCAAACGACATAAAAAATTTCAATCAAGACTTAGTCAAATTGTGCACACAAACATTAAGATCAGACTTAGCGTGGTCATTTTGTGCAAAGGATAAGCAAAATACTAACACAGAAAGCTTAAAATTGTGCATTCAAGCCTTAACTTGCCGATTTGATTGTGTAAGAAGAGTCTCAAATGCTGCCATGTTGTGCACAAGGGCCTTAAAATCCCGCCATACCAAAACAGTTTGTGCAAGTGAGGGGCCAGAATGCGCCTAAGTGTGAGTTGGGAAACAAAGATGTCGATTAGCAAAGTTGTGCACATGAAGCTTAAAATGCCGATTTGACAATAACTGTGTGCATGGAGGAGGCAAAATGCCAACATTTTTGTGCATGAAGGAACTAAAATGTCGACATACTAAGTGGCGCAAGCCTATCTAAAAAATGCCGCCAAGGAAGAGGATGAAGCATTCAAGGGAAAGTCGGCCAATAAGAACATAATGATCATGTGCATCAAGCAGAAGATAAAATGTTTCATTGTAAGGGTCAAGCCAGCTATGCACGAAGAGACACACTTCCACACATTAGTGCAATAAGAGGTAGTATCCTATGTCAATCAAGCATCATTCAATACAAGTTGCTAAGCGAATCTGATTAAGAACCTACAGCAGTGCGAAGTCCATTAAGGAAAACGATTTTTTATCATTTCATTGATCAAATTCCACATCAAAGAAGTTCGATCTTGATTAAGAAGGTTTGAACTTGAGAAAGAGGTTTGTTTCATCCATTCATTGAGGGCAACAACAGCAGGTTTGAGTGAATTTCCATGATGAGACCTGTAGCAAACATAAAAACAGACATGAAGTAAGCAGAATCAGACCTTAAGACATCATTTGATCAGGACAAAATCAGAGCACAGAGAGATGCAAGGTAAGTAAAATTAAGTTTATATTGTATGTGTTTAATGCCTTCTTGTTTGTTTTGCAGGTGATAAAGGGGCATTCAAGGCTAAGCATTGCAAACATGAGGAGGTCAAGGCTACATCAAGAGCAAGTTTCACCACTTAGAGCCGAGGTTCAAGTGATGTAAGATGGTGGACAGATGATTCATCAACAACACACAAAAAGGAGAAGATCAAAAGGTGCAGGTCTGGTTGTAAGAGGATCAGAACAGCACTCTAAGATCAGTATAATCACCCCATGGAGATAATTCTACAACCTTAGGAATTCAAGCAATGCAAAGTAGAGGAGATGCATCACATAGTCTGCATCAAACATGATCAAGGAAGTAGATAGTTTCAGAAGAGTTAATCAAATTTTGCTTGATCATGCCAAGGTAATGTTTCCCAATAATCATCACATCAAGCTTGAGATGTTGAGTATCAAGAGATATTGCCCGAGGCATCAACACTTCCTTGTGGTGAGGTATCAAGTCTACTACCAAGCAAACTGAGATGGCATCTTTGTCATCACCCAACCGATTGGAGGATTCCATGTCAGCATGTCCAAATGCAATGTACTTGACTCACCCATGGAGACACAAAGTTCAAGATACCTAACCTCATTTCCTATTGGTTCACATGCAACGTGTGACATGTGTCAAATCAAATGTAATTTTCTCATTGGCCAAAGGGATTTTTTGTAACAAACCCTAATTAGGGTTTCCATATTGTAATCTTGGCCATTGATTGTGAATCAATCTGAGCCATTCCTTGTAAAGAGCTATCTATATAAGGCTCAGTTTTCTCATTTGTAAAGGGTTAATAGCAGGCGAATAGAGAATCGATAACAGTTAGATCATTAGAGTAGAGTAGAGTAGGAGAAAAGGAGATTGGTGCCAAGATTTTGTTGTAGGAGACATTTTGTTTTCATTTAAGTTATGGTGAATTCTATATGTTAATTGAACATGTTGCATGGTCTCTACTACTCATTTGCTTTAAATTTGATTAGATGAATAGAAGATATCATTGTTGATGAATGGTGTACCTAATGTTCATACTACTTGTAATTTGTTGATTGCAATTTGCAATGCGTAGTCAACTGAACTTGTATGAAAGCTTAACTTCTATTACTTCATGCTCATTGTTCGAGTGGTTGATGTGCATTGGTGATATAAAAACCATTCATTTATCCTTAGGAGATTGCACCAGTTTTGTGTAGTTGTTCCTTGATGGCGAAACAAAGCTTGGTTTGGTCGCACCTAATCTAAAACCAAATCCAACATTCTTAGGATTAAATTAGTTTCCCTGTTGAAATAATAGCTAAGTTTGGATTACATGTAACTTGTAATTATATCTTGCTATGAATATTGGGCAAGACCTATATATAATGTAACTTGTGGATAGGACAAGACCTATATATAAATGTAACTTGTAAATGATTATTGGTCTGACCCTATATTGGGCGCCAACCTTAGATTATTATGAATTCAATTAGCAAGGCCAACCTAAGGCTTCTAGGTTAGTTTGTCACATATATATACAAAGTCATTTACAAGCATCAGATATACATTCAGAAAATACATTCCTATCTGTCATAAGCAAATTACTTCAGTGATCAGCATATTATGATGAGAGATCAACAAACATCATCTAAAGGCAGCGATCATCATTGAGTGCACAGCGAACACAATCAGGAGACAGCGAACACTATCAAAAGTCAGCGAATATTATTGGAATCTCAGCAAACCTTATCTAAAGCACTGCTATCACCTTGGAAGGTCAGCGAATTCCATTTAAAGGGCAGTGAGCTTCATCTTTGGGACAGCAGCATCCGAATTGCAGATAAGTTCACTCCCTAGGTTGAAGTTATTACTGTCCATTATGTGCTGACAGCTTCAAGTGCTGAAGCATATTGTAAAATCACTTCTGATTATTGCCTAATAAAGATCTGAGACCTGTTGCTGGTTATTTCACCTCCAAGAGGGAGGTTTTCCCATGGTACTGTTGTGTTATGTGTGTTTCCTTTGTTATTTTCTGCTTAAAGTTATCTGTCTGATCTTAAAATTAACATTCCCAACCCTTAATTCCTTTTGCTATTTGTTTTCCAAGTTAAGTAAGTCTTCATGTTCTAGTAAGATTCATGTTCAACGCAAGTCCTCCTTGTGATTCCAACAATATCACATCAACCATTGAGCTATCAACACATCAAAACCTGACAAGAGAAACCTTGGAGTCATCTTAGTTGATCATCTAATTTAGCATCTGAAGAGATTTTGATAAAGAGAGGATAGAGTGCCTTTGGTATTTTATTTTTTGTTGCATAGTGCATAAAAACATATCAACAGGTGGTTCCAATCTTCTAGATGTGGGGCAATTTCAAGGTTTTTCCCAATGGTCGACATTATTTTCAATGCATGTGGATCGATTTTCTTTGGCTTTTGACCATCAAAGCTTGCCCTAAACCGCAAACCAGCATTCATAAGTAAAACAAACAAAAAGAAAAGCATACTTTCAGCTCCTTCATCAATTTTTTGTCTACCATTCCTGAAATAAATAATTCTACTACAATGCTGCCGACCATACAGAGTGGATATATTTTTGCTTCCTTCACTGCTGACTATGCAAACAGAGTATATTCTGAATAAATTTCAATCTTGGTGCTTCCATGTTTCTCCGATTTTTGATAAGCCTATATTTCTCAAGTAGAATTCAAAAATAAACAATGCATATATACAGCCTGCAAACTGCATTTTGTTTTCAGTTTTTGCATGTTTGCAGTTTAAAATTTAAACTAATATTAATGATGGTGATGATATTGATCTTGATGAAGACCCATATGTTAGTTTTTAGTACTTTCAGATTGAATAAAACTCAGAAAATTAGAATAAGGTTAATTAACTTATTGTTTTCCAGACTTAAGCATAATAAAGGAAATGAAATGCAAAAGACAAAACACAGTTACCCTGGGAAAACCTCCTAGGAGGAAAAACCCAGCCAAGGGATCCTCAGATCTGATTATGATTTTGAATTCAACTGAACATTACATATGATCTCCAGCCTCTTATGAAGTTCGTTGTATGGTCTGCAGCTTCTTATGAAGTTTGCTGCCCTTAATTTGGGATCTACAGGTGTCTAATGGAGTTCGCTGTCTTCTATTGATGATCTGAAGTTCACTGCCTTTAACTAGGGATCTGCAAATGTCTGATGGAGTTCGTTGTCTCCTATTGAGGATCTGCTGCTAACTAATGGAGTTCGCTGTTTGCCAGATGCCTTTAATGTAAAGTTTGCTTTTCACTGAATAAAATTTTCATCTGCCTAAGTTGGAAATGAAGATAATGAGAAGCAAGAGTCACATTTATAGGAGACTTCTTTCCTTTTAACATGTCGGCCTTCATGTATTAACATTATTAATTATATTAATTATTAATTCTTTTTAATTGAGTTGAATAGGGTCGGCCCTATCAAGGAGGTGTGATATGTTTAAGTGTAGCATGGGAGCCTTTTTAGGTGGGAGCAGAGGAGTATTGGGCCTAGCCCTATATGATGGAGGCGGATTCCAATGTTGGAATCCACCAGCCCTAATTACAAACAACACTCCCTCTTAATTAGGGAATAGAATCATAATCATAATCTTCCAGCTTGCACACAAGCATAGACTGGATCCACCTTGCATTACTCACAGAGGGTGGAGAGGATCCTTTTCTACCATCTTACATTGCCCGCAGAGGATGGTTTAACAATTACACTTCCCTTTTACAATACCATCTTACATTGCCCGCAGAGGATGGTTCATAAATACACTTCTCCCTGAGAAGTTTACAATACCACCTTACATTGCCCGCAGAGGGTGGCTAACATTTACAACACCATCTTACATTGCCCGCAGAGGATGGTTAAGAATTATACTTCTCCCTGAGAAGTTTACACTACCACCTTACATTGCCCGTAGAGGGTGGATTTATACAATACAAAGTATCACTGAACTTGAGACTCCCTCTCAATCGAAGTTTCATTTTCTACAATACCGAGTCTATCCCTGAAGTACACAAACTTCACTTTGGATAGAGGCTTGGTAAGGATATCTGCAACCTGCTCATCAGTGCTGACGTATTTCAGCTGAATGGTACCCCTTTGCACCATATCCCGAATGAAGTGATAATGGGTTTCCACATGTTTTCACCTGTCATGAAACACTGGATTGATAGAAATTTTAATGCAACTCTGGTTATCACAGTGAATAACTGTAGGGTCCCATGGCTGACCAAACAGTCCAGCAAGGAGCTTACGAAGCCACACTGCTTCTCTGGATGCTACACTTGCTGCAATATACTCAGCTTCAGCAGTACTCAATGCCATTGAGGATTGTTTTCTGCAGGCCCAAAAGATTACTGCAGAACCTAAGCTGAAACAAATACCGGATGTGTTTTTCCTGTCTTTGATGCTTCCAGCCCAGTCTGCATCAGAATAACCTTCCAAGGTTATTGGGGTGTTACGTGGATACTTCAGCCCAAAGCCAACTGTGCCCTGCAAGTATCTTAGAATATGCTTGGCTGCAACAAGGTGAACATTCTTGAGCAAACTCATGAACTGATTGAGGGCATTCACAGCAAAACATATGTCTGGTCTAGTGTTAACTAGATACATCAGTGATCCAATCAACTGTCGGTACTCGGATGGATCTGCAAATTCAGAGTTAGCTGCAGAAACACTTAACTTCTTTAATTTAGATTCCATAGGAGTAGACATTGGTTTACAATCCATCATTCTAAATCTTTTCAAAATGTCAATAGTATACTTCCCTTGACTTAGAAAGATTTCGTTAGATCTTTGCCATACTTCTAGACCTAGGAAATAATGCATTAGACCTAAATCTTTCATTTCAAATTCTGAAGCTAATTCTTTCTTGCATCTAATAAGTCCAAAAATAAGTCCATCTTTACCAGTCAAAAATAAGTCATCCACATAAAGAACTAGAATTAGCATTTCATCATTGGCTACTTTAAAGTAAATGTTAGGGTCAGCATCATTTTTACAAAACCCTAGACTTAGCAAATATTTATCAATTCTTTCATACCAAGCACGAGGAGCTTGTTTAAGACCATATAGAGCTTTCTTTAACCTGCACACATGGGTTAATCTATCCTGAATCTCATATCCCTCAGGTTGCTCAATATAGACTTCTTCCTCAATGACACTATTGAGAAAGGCAGTCTTAACATCCATCTGATGTAGTTTCCAACCCTTAGAAGCAGCGATAGCAATTATTGTTCTAATGGAAGTATATCTAGCAACAGGAGCGAATGTTTCTTCATAGTCTATGCCTTCCTTTTGGGAAAAACCACGCGCTACAAATCTAGCCTTATATTTTTCAATACTACCATCAGCATTATGTTTAATTTTAAATAACCATTTAGAGGAAACAACAGACTTACCTTTGGGTCTGGGCACAAGGTCCCACACATCATTCTTGACGATTGACTGATATTCTTCATCCATAGCAAGCTTCCAGGTATGATGACTTAAGGCTTCTTCAACATTGCAAGGTTCAGTTTCAATGAGATTACACATTAAAGAAACATAGTTGGAAAATACCTGAGGTCTCTTAGTTTCACGGAAGGTGCCACTTGGAGCAACAAATCTTTCAGCTTCTTGAATGGTGTTTCTTACCCAAAGTGGTCTCTTCTTGGTAACGACAATGTCACTAGGAATATCAATGGGATTCATGGGTTCTGGAGGATCATCATGATCATCTTGAGGTGGAGGTTCAACTTGCTCACTCTGAATCTTAGGGTTAGTATCAACGTTCATATTTTGATTATCATCAGATTCATCAATAACACAAGAACCCTTCGATTTCTTAAACGCAATGTCTTCTTCAAATTTAACATCTCTACTTACCTCAACATACCTTTGACCTGGGATGTAAATCCTGAATGCTTTGGAGGATTCACTGTATCCGACTAGCATGCCTTTCTTTCCGGAGGGTTCCAACTTTGATCGCTTTTCCTTGGGCACATGAACATAGACGGGACTTCCAAAGATCCTGAGGTGACTAATGTCTGGTTTGAGTCCCGTGAAGGCTTCTTCCGGGGTCATGTTCTTTAGAGCACGATGAGGACATCTATTATGGATATATACTGCTGTTCTAGAAGCCTCAACCCATAGGAAGGTCTGCAAGTCTTGATCGTGAATCATAGCCTTTGTAGCTTCCACAATGGTCCTATTCTTTCTTTCAACAACACCATTTTGTTGAGGATTGTATGGAACACAAAACTCCCTCTTAATTCCTGACTCAACACAAAAATCATGAAAGCTACCGGAGGTGTATTCACCTCCATTGTCAGATCTTAAACATTTGATTCTTTTACCAGAGAGGTTTTCAGTTAATGCTTTAAACTCCTTAAATTTACTTAAGACTTCATCAAATTCTTTAGATTTCAAGAAGTAGATCCAAGTTTTCCTAGAGAAATCATCTATGAAGATTACATAATAAAGGAATCCACTAGGAGATGCTATAGACATAGGACCACATAAATCAGAGTGAACAAGTTCTAGTTTGTCTTTAGCTCTATTTTCACTTTTATGAAAAGGACTTTTAACATTCTTACCAATAGCACAACCTTTACAAGTGTTATCATGAATTTGACTGAGTTTAGGCATACCTTTGACTAGCCTTTCAAGGGATGGAAGAGCTTGATAATGTAGATGTCCAAGTCTTCTATGCCATAACTCACATGATTTTGGGGCCTCATTAATGAGGGCTTGAATAGGGTTAGTAGAGAGCTTATAAAGACTATCATATCTATGACCAATTATATGAGCAGATTCAAAACTATCTTTCTTAGACCAAGTAAGAACTTTTCCTTCAGAAAATGCAATTTGATAACCTTTATCTTCTAGAGCAGAAATGGAAATTAGGTTTCTTTTAATTTCAAGAACAAACAATATATCACTAAGATGCAAGGAAACACCAGAATCTAATTTTAGAGAAGTAGAGCCAGAACCTCTTACTGAATAACGAGCGTCATCACCAATTACTACGTGAAGGCTGGTATCCTTTTCTACTAGGCCTAAAAGATGATCGCAGTAACCTGTGATGTGTCTGGAGGCACCACTGTCAATCAACCATGTATTGCTATCTGAGGGAACACTGCTAGATAGAGCGGAGATGAATAAGAAGTCATCATTTTGTTCTGAGACTTCATTTAGGTTTGCTTCACTTTGGTTAGGGTTAAACTGACATTCCTTAGCATAATGACCGAATTTGTCGCATCTAAAACATCGCACACGCGAGGTATCTCTTGGTTTCTTCCAAGGGTGTTGGGAACTAAAGGATTTGGAATCCCTATTTCTTCTAGGATAAGGTTGCTTCCAATTTCCCCTTTTCTTGCATTGAGCTGCAAGCATGTGATGTTCATCTACATGGGGGCTCTTGGATTGACTCCTTGTGAAGAGGTGAGACTCTTCCTGGATGCAATCATTCTTAAGTCGATCAAGAGTAGGTAACTCCGACCGACCACTTACGGTTTGGATAAATGACTCCCAAGAGAGAGGTAGACCATTAAGGGCAATCATGACAAGGTCTTTATCTTCCATGTTATGGCCAATTAAACCTAGCTGATTCTTTAGTTCTGAAATTTTTATGAAATAGGAAATAACAGAATCTTCTTTAGCCATTTTGATATTAAGTAGTTGTTGTCTTAACATAATTGCCCTACTAAGATTGTTAACTTCATATGTACCTTGTAGATGGCTGAACATTTCCCTTGCAATGGTGAATGAGGCAATAGAGGTGACGAGGTGGTCTTTGACTAAATCAATGAGAATCTTCCTGGCCTTGATAGCATCCCTTTTGAATTGTTTCAACTCAGCTGCATCCGAAGGCTCAGTTAGCTCTTTCGCTTCAATGAATTGGAGAAGATCTTCTTCCTCAAGAGCCAACTTGATTCGAACTTTCCATGCAGTAAAATTTAGATTCCCATCAAGCCTATCTTCAACTTTCAGCCCCATTGACCTGATCTGCAAAAGCTACAGCAATTTGGAAATAAAGGTGTACTGAATTTTAAATCTGAAGATTGATCTAACCAATTAGCTCTGATACCATGTTAGTTTTTAGTACTTTCAAATTGAATAAAACTCAAAAAATTAGAATAAGGTTAATTAACTTATTGTTTTCCAAACTTAAGCATAATAAAGGAAATGAAATGCAAAAGACAAAACACAGTTACCCTGGGAAAACCTCCTAGGAGGAAAAACCCAGCCAAAGGATCCTCAGATCTGATTATGATTTTGAATTCAACTGAACATTACATATGATCTCCAGCCTCTTATGAAGTTCGTTGTATGGTCTCCAGCTTCTTATGAAGTTTGCTGCCCTTAATTTGGGATCTGCAGGTGTCTAATGGAGTTCGCTGTCTTCTATTGATGATCTGAAGTTCACTGCCTTTAACTAGGGATCTGCAGATGTCTGATGGAGTTCGCTGTCTCCTATTGAGGATCTGCTGCTAACTAATGGAGTTTGCTGTTTGCCAGATGCCTTTCATGTAAAGTTCGCTTTTCACTGAATAAAATTTTCATCTGCCTAAGTTGGAAATGAAGATAATGAGAAGCAAGAGTCACATTTATAGGAGACTTCTTTCCTTTTAACATGTCGGCCTTCATGTATTAACATTATTAATTATATTAATTATTAATTCCTTTTAATTGAGTTGAATAGGGTCGGCCCTATCAAGGAGGCATGATATGTTTAAGTGTAGCGTGGGAGCCTTTTTAGGTTGGAGCCGAGGAGTATTGGGCCTGGCCCTATATGATGGAGGCGGATTCCAATGTTGGAATCCGCCAGCCCTAATTACAAACAACACCATATGATATTGACTAGTGAAGGTATTAGTTTAATATTGAACAATGAAATCTATTATGAAATTCAAGTTTGACAAATTCAAATTGAACTAGTATACCATATTTGTAATATAAATGATTGTTTTGTTTAGCATATTCATGACATGATATTCTTAACTTAATTCTGGTATTTAAACTGTAAATAGTATATAATTATAATTTTTATAGATTTTTTGTGTGACATGCCCAAAATGTTACCAGAGCAATTTTTTTCCACATTGGCATACTATGCACATACCCATGCTTGATTCTAATTTGGCAACTTATAAATAGCCAAGAGAAAATCTATGAAACAGCCCAAACAAGAGAATAAATGAGAAAAAGTCCATCTCAATGGAAACATCAAGATTCCAAATTGCAAATCAAAGATACGACTATTGTGGAAAGATGTTAAAACAATTATTAAATAACAGGCAATTTTTTAATTTCTTATTGATTTTTCTTTAGTTGAATGGCCTCATATAGCAAGCCAAGGCCTAGGAAGTTATGTTTTGTTGAGAAATGGGTTTCTTGTAATATCCTGCCAGTTTATTTATTTTAAATTTAAATATAACAAACCCTAACTCACAATCATAGTAGTTTGCACAAAGGGAATACTACCGATTTTAAACCCTAGTAAATTTTGAAGGGATTTGTATAATTAAACCTAGGTATGAAATCCCTATTGCTTCTTGATGAAATGATCCCAAAAGTACAAATAATGTGTTTGATTCTTTAAACGGATATAATGTTCAAAATTTTGCTCAAAAAAGAATGAATTAATCTTCTGCAGCAGCTGCTAATTTATCTCTAAATCTGCAACAATGTACTTCTTAATGAACGCCTTTGAAACACCTCCAAATCTGCTTAACATCTACAATTACAATGCCACAACCTGTTTGTAGTTGAAAGGATATTTTAATTTAAACTATAATTGATCAAATTTGCACAATGGTAATCTCCATGTGACACGAATTGTGGGTTTTCGTCCTCCAATTCCAGACCTAGAAGGGTTTCATCCTCGGGTTAATTGGATTGTAGTTCCATGCTCTGCAAGGAGCAAAAATAAAAAAATAAATGTTTTCTCAATATCCCCCTTCTCCTTCCTTGGTCTCTCTTAAATAGAGTCTTCATCCAACAGTGATAAACCTTCAAATGTCCTTTGAAGGGTAAACTTCAATTTTAATTCAAATGATAAATTTAATCAACATTAGCATGATTGTTGGTTGCGCACTTCCACTTCAAAGTTTTTCTTAAGCTGCAAACCTGTTGTGACCATTTCACACATCGCCCCATTGCCAATGGGGACCCCTGCCTTTTGCTTTCTAGGGTTTGTTTTCTAGGTCTTTTAGGGTTTTGTCTGTTAGCCTTTAGCTTTCAAGTGTCGCCAAGGGGATCGCCTAGATAGCAGGTTCTGCTTGAGTTAGGTCAGGTTGGTGAGTGATGAAGTCTGGAATGTCCTGATCCTGAAATTTGGCTAAGTCTGGAATGCCCTGATCCTGAAATTTGACTAAGTCTGGAAAACTGAAAATCCTCCAGAAACTAGATTTTGCAATATAGCTCCTAGAGGTCTGAAACCACTCTCAAACATCCTGAAAGTATATATGGAATATAACTTAAAGTATAAGTGACACACTTATACTTAAATGTTATATTCCATGAAATTATCTTAACGGAGAGTCTAAAAATGTCAAATTTCGCTCCTGACCCTTCCAGAGGGTCCAGAGCGAAAATCAACCTAGGACTCATTTCTTGCCTTATTTGACCAAATTTTGATTTGCAAGGCATTTTGAAGGGAAAATTGGAAATGTTAAAAAATGATGGATTCTAGCCTGGAAGAGGAATTTCGCTCCTGACCCTTCCGGAGGGTCCAGAACGAAATTCATCATAAACTTCATTTACCACCTTGTTTGGGCTTGCAAAATTGGTTCCTGGCCTTGAGAATGATCTAATCTTGCCCTGTGAAATGATTTGAGACTAAAAAGTTGAGCGGTTTAGCCTAAATTGAAGATTTCGCTCCTGACCCTCTCAAGAGGTCCAGAGCTAAAATTGTATTTAAGTTTATTTGTCACTAATTTTGGCTAACTTGTTTTATGCAAGGTCTCCTGGAAGGAAGATTGGATGTCACTTGATGCATTTGGAGGTTTGAAAGCATGAAAAAATGGTGAATTTTGGGCAACAAAGGTAAATTCGCTCCTGACCCTTGCTGAAGGCCCAGGGCGAAATTTTGAATTTCGCTTATTTTGTAGTGAAAAAGAGCAAGTCTTAAAACATGAGTGAAATAAAGACATCTCCCTTTACCCACCTGAGAAAGTGTCAATTTGAAAAAGTGAAGGATTTTGTTGAAAACTTAAAATTCGCTCCTAACCCTTGCTGAGGGCCCAGGGCGAAAAACCTAAAATTGGACTTTTCCTCCAGAATTGAGCGAAGTTAGGCCTAGGGATAAGCTTGAAATGATGTTTGAATTGATTTAACGTGAAAAGGGATTGTTAAGAATGAAAGTTTTAAGGATAAGGAGGAAAATCGCTCCTGACCCTTCCTGAGGGTCCAGGGCGAAATTTCCAAGTTCTCCCCTTTTTTTGCAAAATTAAGACAAGATCTTGCTATTCATGATTTGGATGGGAGGGAGGCATGATGTTCTTTGCCTTAGAAGTGATTTCAAGTTAAAAGCATGAAGAAATATGCCTAAAACTCAAAATTCGCTCCTGACCCTTCCTGAGGGTCCAAGGCAAAAATCCTAAAATCTCCCATTTTGCCTTGCAAAATGAAATCAAACTTGGATTGGGAGAAAGAAGAAAGATATTTCCTACCATTGAGAGGTGGACTGAAGTTGGAATGATCAAAAATGAGCTACAAAAAGCAAAAATCGCTCCTGACCCTTCCAAAGGGTCTAGGGCGAAAATATCAAAAAATCTATTATTCAACCTTGTTTGATTGAGTCTAAGGCAAATTACAAGATTGAGAATACAAAGGCATGGAAATTTGCAAATATTGGTTGAGAAAATTTCAATTTTATCTAGTGAGCAAGTCTAGACGAGGAGTTCAAACCATCACTATGGATATCTTGATGCTTAAGGAGTCTTGATCAAGCTTTAACATTCCTAAGCTAGCCTATAGCCGTTCATTAAATTTGCCTATTTCAAGACATTTGGAAAACTAAAGCAAGTTCGCATAAATTAAGGCATTCATAATTTGATTAATTAAATTCTAAGCCTTAAAACAAATGAAAAAACCCACCTTTGAAGCCTTGAAATTAATTTTCAAATTTTAAATGAAGGTGAGCGCTCAAATACATTTATTTGCTTTTACAAGCAAGTCGGCCTCCTTTTAAGTGGGATTTTATCTTATTTTAAAGCTAATTTGCCAAGTTGGCCATCCTTCAAAAAGGGGGGTTTTATTTCATTTTTATTTCCTTTTTGTCAAGTCGGCCTCAACAAGAATCAAGATAAGCACTCTATATAATGGGAGAGGTTCTTTAGCAAATTCAAATCATTCTTGCATTATCTCTCATGTGAATTTAAAGAGCATATTTGGAGGTGCGAAATTGGGCAAGCTGGAGGATAATTTCCAGATTTTGGAAGGTGTTTGAAGGCGATTTTTTGCTAGGTGTGGAGACTAAATTTATTTTGAAGGCTAATGGAGGTGTAATTCATCCAAGGGAGGACTATAATCTAAGCCTTGTCCATCAAAATCCGGTCTTCTTTCATCATTTTTCAAGGTTTTATAGTTAGGCTTTCAAAGGAGGAGGTATGAGGAATCATTTTGAAGTTCTTATTTAAGATTTAATTTGATTTCATTGCCATTAATTTAGAAAAATGAAGAATTCTGGATTTATCATGACATTTTCAAATTAATATCTTGAATCTTCCCTTTGGAAAGTCTTAATTTCATGCTTTAAGGTTTGATGCTCAAAGACTAACTTTAATCTTTTGTGTAGGCATCAAATGGAGACCCCGAAGTTGGAAGATCAACCACTTGGCGGACCCTCATCAAAGAAGATCAAGTCAGGGCAAGGACAAGGGCGACCTCCTCCTGTCTGGCATCGGCAGGGACGGCCTTCTTCGGTCAAGCATCATCAGGAATAGCCTCTTCCAATCCAGCATTCCAAGGCGAGGTACATCATCATCCTGCACATCAAAGACAAAAGAAGTCAGAGCAAGGGTTCGTTGGGGAAGCAGATAGTTTCAGAAGAGTTAATTAAAGCTAGCTTCTCAACAACATCAAGTTGAATATCTACCAAGTTACAAGTGTCAGACGAGGTGGCATCCCAGTCATCACTTCTCCAGTCGGTTCGGTCCACCTCAGCATGTCCAGATTCAATGTACCTGACTCATTAAAGGTGGCACAAACTTCGATGTACCTTCCCCAGCTATCCATTGGTCGAATTTTCCAGATAAGACATGTGTCCAATTAATACAATTATTTCATTGGTCAGCATTAAGTTTGTTGTAACAAACCCTAATTAGGGTTTTCATTGTAGAATCTTGGCCATTGATCTCAAATTGATCTTAGCCATTGAATTGTATTAAGGGCACTATATAAGCCCCGACACTTCATTTGTAAAGGCTAATAAAGAGTAGATAGAAGAAGGAATAGAATAGTGAGAGAACAAGGAATAGTTAGTTCATAGAGGTTAGAATAGCTAATAGCAAATAGAATAGCAATTAGAGTAGAATAGGAGGACAAGGCAAGAAATTGTTGCCATTGATTGTAAATAAACTCCATTTTCATTGAAGTAATGGTGAAGTGTGTTGTTTCTTGCAATATGCATGGTTTCTTGTTGAATCTTCAATTCCAGATGATAGATGATTAGATTGAATGAAGAAAATTGTTGAATGTACCTGTGTGGAATCCGTCTAATCCAAACCGCTAGCCTCTTGCTGATGGTAAGTGCGCCTTGCGTTGTCAACTGGAACAAAATGAGCTTAATCTTAAGTCATTACACATCTATTGTTCATGCATTATCTTGAATGGTGATCAGTGTATGATGGTGTACGATTTGAACACATTGGAAGCACCCCTTAGAAGATCGCATTGAGCTGGTGTTGAATTGTTCAAGCCTGATGATGAGACCCAGCCCAGTAGGACTCCACCTAGTCATTCATCCATCTTCTCGCATTCTAGGTAGTAGAGTAGACTTCCTGAACCTTGCATCTTTTGCCATTTGTTTGTCTTCCAATTAGTAAATAGGACTCATGATTCCAGCAAATCAGACGTTTAGGTCGTCAAGTGTAAGTCCCCTTGTGATTCCAGCAAAATCACATCATACCACAAAGAGCTTATCCACACGTAGAGATCCTACATAACAGAACCTTGGAGTTACTCTGACTGATCCTTCGGCGAGATCTTCAGCAGTCAGGAACTTTGCTCAAGAGAGGATAAGGTACCTTTTAGGTATTTTATTCTGTGTTCGCATGTGCATGAAAAACACATCAACAAAACCCTCTCTCTTATGAATTAATGTTGTGCTGCCAATTGGAGTTAGGCAGCTAGAACCAACATGATATATTTTGAGCATTCTTCAAAGCGTGGTACCAAGCAAACCTCACAGGCCCACCTTTGATTAAGTTCCCATGCAGCCAAGAGAATTTTAAATTAATTGACTTATCTAATATTTCTGCGCTGGCTGTCTATTTACTGAGAAGCAGCAGAATTTGAAATCTCCTATCTTTCAATTTACACAGCTCACTCACTTCAAATGTCTAAGTTCAGTGCTACGATTGTCCGCCTAGTACTTAGACTCAAGCAAGTCAAAAATTAGAATAAGTATTAATATGAAATTGGTATGCTGGAATCATTCTGGACATTGTATCAAACATTTTAGCCCTGGCTCTTGTTTCATTGTAGTGAATTCCAAGATCCATGAGAAATGATAGGCACTGGGTTTAGTCTTGGTTTAATTTGAAGAAGGGGCGTTAATTTCTGAACACTACAGTCCCTGATTATTTGGTTTACGGTAAAATAGATCCAACTGACTCAAGTGAACTGCGTGGTCATGATTGACTTTACTACAAGCCATGCATCTTTTGTTCCTACCTAAGTTGGGTTATTGTGACACTGTTTTATTTTGTCGAATTTCACAAAAGGGCATGAATTAGCTTGTCCCCTCCCAGGATATTATTAATTACAGATACCAATAGTGACATCTAATTTTAAATAATTTTTAATCTATACTGGATATCATAATGATTTGCGCTTGTTCCATGACAGATCTCATGGTAATAGGTATAAGTAAAGCTCATATCTCACTGTTATACAATTAACATCAATGGAACTCACTCTGATTATAGCTAAACACAATAAGTATTGTACAGGTAGTTGTCAAACCTGAGCATTATAAGATAAATAATTATAAACATGCCCACTAAAATTTGCAATGGGGTTTGAATTTGGGTCTAGTTTG
The DNA here is from genome assembly GCF_030272615.1 of Cryptomeria japonica. Classification (NCBI taxonomy): domain Eukaryota; kingdom Viridiplantae; phylum Streptophyta; class Pinopsida; order Cupressales; family Cupressaceae; genus Cryptomeria; species Cryptomeria japonica. The sequence goes on from NC_081411.1 coordinate 159,558,964, forward strand.
GCTTTGCTTTTGGTTTACAGAATTGAATCATGAATTTTCTATAAGCAGGTGGGGCATCAGTTTATGTGAAATTGTCCCATGAATAAAAATGTGCACAACACACTTATGGATTTCAAGTAAATCTCCTAAGCAACTGCTACCACAACGATTGTCAGAATTGAACCTAATAGACTGTTAAGAATAACTAGAGATGCCACCATCTACATTTGAGTGCAACAACATTCTCAAGTTTTAAGAACATGGTCCAAGCTTAATTCGCGCCACCTTAAAAACAGCCCATTAATTTAACAAAGACTTGACAAAATGAAAATGGATAGAAGCTTCCATAAGTTTTTTTTTAAAGAAATTGAGATCAATATAGCCCAACAGAATGATATATAATGGTAGCACAAGAGCGTGACTCAAGTTAAATCCCCTTACACATTTGAGTGCAACACATATTCACAAGTTTTCAGAACATGGTCCAAGCTTAATACACGCCACTTTAATAGCAGCTCATTAACTCAGCCAATAGTTAACCAGAAAAAATATTAACATTCATACAATTTTTCATAGAAATTGGAAGTAGCATAGTCCAAGGAAATGTCCTGTAACAGTAGCTCGTAGAAGCATGACCCAAGTTCAAATAACATCACTGCAACAAAGCAGCCCATAACTCACGGTATTTGTGTGACCAGGTTGTGGAGTAATAGTAAGAATCTAGGGCATAAACCAAGTTTTAAAAATCGGTTTGAAATTACCCCAGCCGCATCAAAAAGTTTTCGATTATGCAAAAAAACTAAACAAGAGAAAAGGCGGACTATAACGGCATCTGGCCTGATTGTGGTGTAACCATAACCAGGTAAACTCCGCCATGATCCAGGTTTATAAATTGTAAAAATGCAGTTCAAAATGAGCCCACTCTGCATTAGAAGGCTACCCATAAATTCGCCCATAATTTACCGATAAATAAAGATACAGCAGATAGAGTTGATAAATACAAAACTCAACCAAAAAAAAAAAGGGTTAAGATGAACACCTGGTAAATTTTCCTGAAAATCAAATCCCCCAAAACTCTTAAGCTTTCCATCCTCGATGTGATCATCTTCAGAAGCATCCGCCATTTCAACGTCTGAGAGAAAACTCGCATTGCCTGAAAAATCGTCTTCATAAATTGCCTCCAATACGCTCTCTCTATCCATATCTTAAACCGTGGGCTTTAAGTAATTGGGTTTTTGAGAATGTTATTGTCCCAATCTGGGGATTCACTCAAGGACAAATAATGAAAGATTTTCAATGAAGAATGTAATGAATTTGCTTTCACACAGACATGGCCTTATAGAATCCGAACGCAAGAAAACCAAATTGAAGATCGAATATATAAATCGGTTTATGTGTTTTAATTGTAGAAGAAAGGATTAATTCATGTGAGATTAAGGCATTGGAATGTGGCGGGAAAAAAGTTGAATAGATAATAAATTTTAAATTAGAAAATGTCCAAATAAGAGGCGCAAGTTCATGTTCGTAGGGTTGGAGTTGGTGGAATTTGATCTCCATCTTGTAATCATTATTAGATGGATATACATTATAATTGAAAATAATAAGATTAATTTTATTAATTTTATTTTACATTTGAGATTAGGTTATGTTGATGATATTTGGTATGGATTAGTTAATTTTAAAGTTGTATGTAAATTCATATTTAGTTTTTTTATATTTAAATTTTAAACTTCATATCATTAAAAATAAAAAATTATAAAATATTTTTTTTTTTAAAGAATATTGTAATTATGAAATGGTAGAATTTTTTTAATATAGTTGTTTTTATTTTATATTTATATATCTATTTAAAATTTATAATTTTGGATTGTCAAAAAAGTTGTCAAGCAACTTGTATAAGGCGTTGGATGGCGTCATGCGTGTGGGAGGTTGCAAAGGGTCGAGCTAGGGCACTGATGCCCTAGCTCGTGAGCATTTGTGCGTGCAGGGCGTTGGGGGTGGGCAGTGGAGGATTGCACAGGGCGGGGAGAGGCTGAGGGTATGGGGTGTAGAGCGGTGGTCAACGAGAGGGGAGTAGACTACGCGGCGGGGGTTCTTCTCTTCTTTTTTTCTGCAGACCATGGGTTTCCAGTGGGGCTGGGGGCTACAGTTGGTTCTTCTTCCCGGTGGTGCTTGGGAGGGGTGGGGTCTTGGGTGTCGTGCTTTCTTGCGGGCCCCTTTGGGGTGTGAGCTCCTTATCCTTTTTTGAGACCTAATGTCGAGTATTGGTGGTGAGACCTCGAAGGTTCCTCCCGCAATGGATTTTCATGTTGCGGTGAGCTCAGAATCCCCAACCCAGAGCATGAAGACTTTTAACAATAATATATTTTCCTCAAATTCGAGGTCTGCTAGTGCTGGTAGCTCTCGCATTATGAAGATCAATGGTTGTCTGGAGAGATGCAGTGAGAGGCCGAGGCTGGTTATTCCTCCAAACATGATAGTTGAAGACATTGAGTACTTTTCAAAACACTTGCTTTACTGCAAGTTTTTGGGAATGAGGGTTTCTTTGCAGTTTTTGGAAAATTGGGCGCAAAGGACTTGGGCACCGGAAGGGGAAATGGAGATTATGTTGCTGGCAAACAACTACTTTATGGTTACTTTTAACTGCATGGAGGATCGCAATAGGGTTTTTGAAGGAGGCTCATATTTTTACAATCAGGTGGGTTTGTTCATCAAACCTTGGCATGCGGGGTTGAACCCTTCAGAGGAGCTCCCGAATAGGGTTCCAGTGTGGGTTTGTTTACCACGCTTTCCAATGGAATGTTGTTGAGAGGATGTGCTTTGGATGCTTGTTGCACTGCTTCAAAAGCCTGTAGGATCTTCAACACAAACCCTAGGGAGAAAGGTAATGACCTTTGCGCGTATCTGTGTTGAAATCGATCTTAGTAAACCTTTACCATATGTTATAGATATGTGTGTGGGCTCTTATTCTTGGGTTCAGCAATTAGATTGTGAGACATTACCATTTCAGTGTCGTCTATGTCATGAGTATGGTCATTTACAGTGCAAGTGCCCTAGATATAAACCAGCGGTGCGCCAACCTCAGATGTCAGCCCACAACCTAGATGGGGCTGATAAAGGAAAAGTTGCTATGTCGGTCGAGGTTGTGGGTGCTAATGGTTTTGTCTCAGCTAAGACAAAGAATAGGAATCGAGGACAATAGAGGTCCTTACAGGAGAGACAGGAGGAGGATACCTTTAACAGATTCGAGGCCTTTGATGACCTTAGCCAGCAGGAGGTGAACTTGGGGTTAACCCCTTTGGACCAAGGTGCTTCAGGGGGGGCTCCAGAGTGAGTGGTTGAGGACTCGTCTCAGGCTCCGCAAGTGGTTGGAAGGCAGCAAATGGAGATGGATCAGCCAGTAGAGGTCCAGTTGGGACTCTCTTCTAGTGTGGAGGTGAATTTGGTTGGGGGAGAGGATTCTCTGTTAGCTCTGAAATCGGAACCGACTGGGGGTAAAAGTAATAAGTCCTCCGTTCACCTGGGTCTTCATCAGAAAGATATTAAGAAAAGTGCTTCGGAGAAGAGCTCAAAGGTTGGCAGAAATAAGGATTTGGATAAGATTAAATTGATGAGGGAAAATTTGGTCGAGTCAAGGTCGGTAAAGACTCTGGATTCTCACTTTTCCAATCCTCCAAAATGATTGTGCTTTCATGGAATGTGAGGGGCTTGAACAATGGCCCTAGACAAAAACCTGTTCGGGAATTGATTAGGAATCATTCCCCTGATGTCCTATTCTTGCAAGAAACTAAACTTTCGGTAGAGACTATGATGGGCCTGGTGTCGAAGCTTTGGGGGCGAGGTGAGTGTCGGTATATTGGGGCAATTGGTTCCTCTGGAGGGGTGGCCTGCCTTTGGAACCCTTTAAGGTTTCGCTCTGTTTGGTGGGTTGCCTTGAGATCTTTGTTATCTGGGATTGTCTCTAGTCTTGAGACTGGGGAATTTATTTTGTTTTCTAACATCTATGCCCCTGCTGATCTTCAGAGTAAGCAGAACTTGTGGTCTCATATTTCTTGTATGCGAAGGCTGGTCCCTTTTCATTCTTGGATTATGGCGGGAGATTTCAATGCAATCCTTGAGTTGAGTGAGAAGAAGGGGGGTATTATACAATTGGAACCCTCTTCTTTCCTTTTTCAGGATAGTATATCATCATTGCATCTTGTTGACATTAAGCCTGGTAATGGTTTGTTCACTTGGAACAATAGGAGGGTGGGGGAGTATTGGATTGCAGAGAGGTTGGATCGTTTTCTGGTTTCTAGTTTTTGGATTGGTGGGGGGTGGTCCACAAGTTCTGGAATTATTGACCGAAGAGGGTCAGACCACTGGCCCATCAATTTGGTTTCTTCTTTGGCTCAGTTCGCTCGCTCTCCTTCTTTCAAATTCCAACTTATGTGGGTTCGGGATCCTGCTTTGTAGGGTCTTGTAGCGGAGTGGTGGAGGAAAGGGAGGCTGACCTTTGGCACTGCTATGTACACTTTTGCCAAACAGTTGCAATTTATTAAGTTTCAGCTTAAACAGTGGAACCGTCAAGGTTTCAGGAATATTTTTTATGCTAAGAAAGTTGCTCAAATTGTGCTAAATGGCATCACCAATGAAATCAGAGAGCATGGTTTGTCTGAGGCCTTGCTTAGGAAGGAAGACAGGTTTGTCAAGGTTGTAGAGGAATGGGAGCTCAGGGAAGAAATATATGGGAAACAGAGAGATCATATTGATTGGCTTCAGGCGGGGGATAAGAACACTGCTTTCTTCTTCAACTCAGTGAAAGCGAGAAGACAGGGAAATTCCATCCTTGTTTTGGTCAATGATAGAGGTGAACAGTGTTTATCCTTGCAAGAGATCTCTAGGGAGTCGTTACAATATTTATGGTCCCTCTTTAGTGAGGACTCTCAGGGGGAATCGGTGGAGGAGAATCAAGATCTTGATTGCATTCCTTCACTTGTCACTGGGGAGATGAACGAGCAGCTCTTGGGTCCTATTTTGTCAGAAGAACTTGAGAGGGTTGTTTTTCACATGAGGAAAGGAAAATCTCTTGGACCGGATGGGTTCCCAGTTGAATTCTTTCAAGATTTCTGGGATATTATCAAACTGGACTTACTGGAAGTAGTCCAGGAGTCCTTGAGGAATAAGAAAATGCTTCGGGCTTTGAATGCTACTTTCATTGCTCTAATACCCAAGTGTGATGGGGTTGACCGGTTTAGCCAGTTCCACCCTATCTCTCTCTGCAATGTGATTTATAAGATCATCTCTAAGCTGATAGCGGATAGGTTGAAAAAGTGTCTAGGGGATGTTATCTCTGAGTAGCAGAGTAGGTTTGTGGAAGGGCGCCAAATTTTGGATGGTGTGGTCATTGCTACAGAGACCATTCATTCTATGGAAGCCTCCAAGGAAAAAGATATGTTTATCAAGTTGGATATGGCTAAGGCTTACAATAGAGTTCGGTGGTCCTTCCTCTAGAAGATCCTCAGGGTTTTTGACTTTGCTGATGAGTAGATCCAATAGGTTATGAGTTGTGTTACATCTACTTCTTTCTTTGTGCTAATCAATGGAGATCATACCTAGCTGTTTGGTGCTTCTAGGGGTATTCGCCAGGGGGACCCTCTCTCCCCTTATTTATTCATTCTTCTAGTTGAGGTCTGAGGAGGCTGATTAAGCATAATGTGGGTCTGGGTATTATTCAGGGTTGGAGTTGGGGTAATGACTTACGGTCGCAGTCTCGTTTGCAGTTTGTTTTGGATGTTTATCTGGCGGCCTTTGGCCAGTTGATCAATGAGGATAAATCTTGTATCCTCTTCTTCAACACACCTGGAACTATTCAAAGGAGGATTTCTCTTATCTTGAGATTCCAAGTTGACTCTCTGCCCCTAACTTATTTGGGTTTCCTATTTCTCCTGGTAACCCTCCTAGGGAGTCATGGCAGGGTATCTTGGATAAATTTCGCACGAAGGTTGATCACTAGACTCACAGATGGTTATCCTTTGCTGGGAGGGTCCAACTGATTCATTTGGTGGTTTAAGCTCTTCCGATTTATTGATTCATGCTACACGTGGCTCCTAAGTGGTTCTTGAAGGGTTTGGACTCTCTAGCTAGGCAATTTTTATGGGCAGGCAATCTTTCCTCTTCCAAATGGAGTCTTGTCGATTGGGACTCGGTGTCTAACCCAAAGCAGTCGGGGGGCCTTGGTTTAAGGTAAGCTATTTTATTTGGGGAAGCTCTGGCGGCTAAATTGTACTAGAGGTGGTGTGTTGAGCAGGATCGAAGTTGGGCTAGGATTTTGGCCAACAAATATATGCAACGAATCCTGATGGAGGAAATCCCTAGATATCCTCTCAAGGTAAAAGGCTCAACGATCTGGTGTACTCTCAAGAGGGGAGCTTCTCTCATTGAGGCAGGTCTCTTTTGGATTTGCGGGAGGGGGGAAGAGGTCCTCTTTTGGAACGACTCTTGGTATGGATGTCCCCATCCTTGTTCAGTTTCCTAACCTTGGGAATCTGAGTCAGAGGTTTTTGGAGGCAAGGTGGTCAAGAGTGAGTGACTTCAAGGATGTTTATAGGTGTGGATGGCTGGATTTGGAGCAGTGAAAGGCTCGTAATGAGTGGTCAGTTGCTAGGATGGAGGAAGAGTGTGCTGAGTTGCATGGTATTCTAGCAAGTAGACACTATAGTTCCCTCAAAGGTAGGGATGGACTTGCTTGGTCTCCAAATCCTAAGGGCATCTTTACTGTGGCTAGTGGATATCGGGAACTGTTGAACCGAATACTGGAGGGAAGAGAGGTGCACTGGTGGAAATAGGTGTGGAATAAATTTTCTTGGCCGAAGTGTAATTGCTTTGCTTGGACCTTGACTTTTAATAGATGCCTAACTTGGGACAATATCTGCAAGCAAGGATTCTTGGGGCCTTCTATCTGTGCTTTGTGTGGTGATGGGGAGGAAGATTCCTCACACCTGTTCTTCAGATGCCCCTTCTCTTTACTTATTTGGCATTATTGGTGGGTAGTGTGGAAGTATCCTTGTGTTCACGCGGTTTCTCTGGTGGAGTTTTGGAGCAGTTTAGGTAGACCTCCTATCTTGTCCTCCTTCCTCCAGACTGTCTGGTATATTGGGCCCATTTTCATTCTGTGGCAAATCTGGCTCGAGAGGAATAGGAGGATCTTTCATGAGGTCAAATTGTTAGTTCAACAAGTGTGGAATAGAATCATTGTTATGATTCGGGTGATGGTGGAAGCTAAATGTGAGGTGAATTTTCCTCTGGGTAGAGATGAGGCGGATATTGTGAGTAGGTGTGGTTTACAGGAGTTGTCTCCCGCCTCAGCTTGTGTCAGGAGAGGTAGACATGCTATGAAGAAGGTTCAAAGGGTGGGAAGGTGGATACCCCCTCAGGATGAGTTTATCAAGATTAACATCGATGGTTCATCTAGGGGTAACCCAGGTCCTACTGGAGTTGGTGGTGTTGGTAGAAATAGTACGGGGGAGGTAATTTTCCTCTTTTCAGTGCATAAAGGGTGGCAATCTAATAATTTTATGGAGGGATTTGCGATTCTCTATGCCCTAAAGCGTGCTTGGGATTTGGGACGAAGGAAGGTTATTTGCGAATCAGATTCACAAATTATTGTTAACTTGTTGACTGAGCAAAAGATGAGTGGGATTTAGTGGAAGTTGGCAGGGATTGTTCAGCAAATTCTTCAAATTAGTTCTTTAATGGAGCAGGTGTCTTTCATCCACATTCCTCATGAATGGAATAGAGTAGCTGATTGTTTGGCTAAGTGGGCCTCAAAACATGGTAGTGATTGGAAAGGTGAAGGTTGGGAGCATCTCTCCTCAGAGTATTGTCAAGACTTGCAGAAGATTTTTGCTGAAGACATGGATAGTTATGAAGCTGGTTGATTTGGGGCTAGTTTTGTGGTTCTTTTTTGGGGCCTTGGGGCTCTAGTTCTCTTTGTGATTCTTGTGTCTATTTTTCAATAAAGTTTTTACCCCTTTATTCAAAAATAAAAATAAAAATTGACGAGAGTATAGTTTGTTTTATATGATGTTTATTTTAAAAATATTAACTTTATAATTAATATTAATCTTTTGACATGTGAATGGTTTTCAAATTTAATCTAAAAAATAAAAGTTAGCATGAATAAGTTCTAATGTTTTCTTTTAGTGGACTCAAACCCAAGACCTTAACCACAACGTTGTGGGGTCATCCCTAATAAATTCTAATCCTTTATTACTGTAAATTCATGCAAAAAAAAAATATTTTCCTTTTATTTTCATCCAAATAGTATTCTTTTTAAAATCAATATAATGTTCGGCCAAACTTATTCACAATAGTTCGACACCAAAAGTTTGGCTGAACTTATTTAGAATAGTTCAAAATAGTTCGGCCAAATTGAGTTCGACTAAACTGAGTTTGGCCGAACTCACCTATGTGTCAGGTGACGTGGCAACAAAATCACCATTTTGTCTACATTTCTAAAAAATTTCACTTCTGCTCTATTTTTCTCCAAGCAGAATTTTTTTTACAAAAATAAAAAATGACATTTTGTAGAGTTCGAAGTCAGGTATCTGGAAGTCAGGTATCTGGACATATAATTTTTTATTTTTTGATTAATTTTAATATTTTTTTTGTTTTTAATCATTTCAAGAAGGTTTTTTAAGTTCAAAAAGAGGTTGATTTGAAAAAAATTTAAAAATATTAAATGATTTTAAAATATATATATTTTTCACTGAGAGAATCTTCTCCAAAAGGGTTATTGTTTTTTTATAATGAAAAAATTAGTAGACAAAAGGTGACGCCAAATGAAAACTATCAAATTCAGCTATGTTAGACTTTAAAATATTATTACAAGAAAAATATATATCAAATTTAAAAAAAAACAATTAGCACTGCATATATATGTCCTCTATTTGGAAAATTAAAATCGAAAAAAAGAAGTTTGTTTTCATTTTCTTTGCTGACGCCAACTAGAACCCCTGATTTTCAGCATTTTCCAACAATAAAAAAATCTATCTTTAAATATATAAAAAAATGTCAAATTTAAAAAAAAATTAAAATAACAAATATAAATTTATTGATATTTATACATTTGATCAATTTACATCGTTTTGAAATGACCACTTTTATGTAGTTGAAGTTAAATAGTTTTAGTTGTGTTGGCCACTTCCTTTATAAAAGGGTTACACAACATTGTGCTTTTACCTAGAAGCCTTGCACTTGACCTATGAAAAAAACATTATGGATTTCAATCCAATTTTCTTTTCTTTTTTTTTTTTTTTTTGATCGATAAAAGGCCGAAGCCCTGAAGAGTTTTTTTTATTAATATAAATAAATATTTTACAGTGTGACCCCACTCGCTGCAGGCGCTGGTAGGAAAGAGCGGTGTTGAGAAAACCTCCAGCCTAGCCTGGGACCATAAGTCCTGTCCTTATACAAAATTAACATGGGCATACCCATGACGAGATTTATTAAATACAAAATTTCCGTAGGCATACCCACGGTTTGATATTCATTAAGATCTGTGCTTTCATACATGGGCATACCTATGTCCCGTATATTCTCGATAAATGTTATCCTCTTGCTTTGTCGAGAAAGGTTCTTGAGTATCAGACAAGAAGTCTCCTCCTCCAAAAGTTAGCCATTATCACAATAACAAAGTGATGCATATTAATTTAAAGAGACTATTAGCCCAAATAAGAAAAATGAGTTAAAAATGATAAAGAAATGATTACCTCATCAAGATATCTGAATTAGCAATGGATTGTTTATCCATTCTAATTAACTATCCACTATCTGCCCATGTTAGTAGAGAATAGAATTTAAATAATAGCAATCCTATTTTACAGATCTCCATACTTATTCTGAAAGCCGGCTTGCCATAATGGGCCTGAATTAACATTATTACCTTACATTTATATGTGCTACCAATTAGAACTCAGTGATAATCTTTACCTCAGCTAGAACGAAAAAACATTCAACTAGATTAAATCTAGCTCTGTTCTAATAAGTAAGGAAATATACAGATCAGAAAACACATAAATCTTGTATAAACATATGTGAATGTAAAAGGAAGGATGCATGAATGATTACATGATAAAATTCTAAACATATATCAGTATATATATTTCAGCAATATATATAGAAATATATGTGTCTGATAAAAAGAAATATGGAAAGACAGAGCTAGAAGATATATATATATATATATATATATATATATATATATATATATATATATATATATATATATATATATATATATATATATATATATATATATATATATATATATAAATAGCCAAATGTGTGTTTCAAATGTGAGAATAAAATAGGATATAGCTGAGGATATATAAGTCACTCTATGTATATATATAAAGACGTATATCTATATACCCAAATGATATCTCAAAGTATACAAATACCTATACTATACATTAATAGACCTATCAGACATATATTAATATATTTGAAAGCTAGAATTAGAACTAAAAAAGAAACTAATAAGCAATCATTCCATAATGTGGTTGCCGTTAGCACCTAGATTTGCTAAGGAGTCAGCTTCAGTATTACCCTCTCGGAAAGTGTGCTTGATAATTACCTCGGAAAAGGTTTCTATGATAAGATTGATTTCCTCAATTTTAGAATTCATAATCCAATTAGGAGTCTTCTTTGTGCAGATAGCATTAACGATAATTTGGGAGTCTCCTTCAATCACAACTTTGGACAAGTTTAGATTTTTACAGATTTTGAGGCCTTCCAGAGCGGCAAGGCATTCCGCCATGTTATTTGTAGTAGGCTTGATGGGGTGGGCATACTTGGAAATTGATTCTCCCTTCCAGTTCCTAATAATCCCACCGATGCCCGCCACTCCGGGATTACCCCTGGATGCTCCATCAAAATTCAGTTTTACCCAACCTTCTTCGGGGGGAACCCAGGAGCAATTAGCTCTGTCAACTTGAGTCTTTGTGCCTCCTCTGCCAAAAAGATTTGGAATGATTAAAGAGGGCCATTTAAGTCTGATCTTATTATCCCAGGATCTAAATGAATCCTCATAGCAAAAGATATTCCGGAGTTTGCTATTGATGTTTTCCGTAATTGAGGCCTCAATTTTGTTAATTATGTTTTTCCAATCTAATTTCTGGTTAGTAAAAATTCTGCGATTACGTTCCTTCCAAATCTCCCATGCTAGTATACATGGGGAAATGGTCGAGATATCCTTATAAAGATTATCTTTGTAAAGAGTAGGCCAGGCTTTTAGGAGGCTTAGTAGGTCAAACGGAAGGGCTGTCTTCCAATCTAGACATTGCTGAAGCCAAATCCAACAATTTTGAGTGTAGGGACAGTTAAGCAACAGATGATTCACATCCTCCTCCTGACTTTCACATAAGGGGCACCTTGTAGGACCCTCGAAGCCTATCTTACGAATCCTATCCGATGTTAAAATTCTGTCCTGCAGAGCAGCCCACAGGAACATCCCAGCCTTGGGAAGACAGGCTTTGTTCCAGCATAAATTAAGGGGAATGTCTAGATTGTCCATTTTCTCGTCTCGAATAATGGTTTTATAGCCATCTTTAACTGTGTATTCTCCATTATTAGAGCCAGCCCATACAAGGGAGTCAGGCCTATTTTTAATAGTGATATTCCTATCTTTTAAGATACTAAATAACTTTTGGCTTTCTAGATTAAACAATATTCCTCTTGAGGTTAAATTTGTATCATAATCGTTGTTAAGGCTAATCCAATTTTCATCCACCCATTTAAATAAAATAAAAATTCTTAATAAAGACATTCCAAAACTTACAATTAAGTGCACGTTGTTGGAGATCTTGAGATTTTGAAAGAAGTTTTGTCTCCAAAAAGGTTAAATTCAGCTTACTTTGGTGCTCTGCCAACAGATCTTTTATAGTTGGAATAGATGTCAGTTTATCTCCATCTATTTCTTTTACCCCATCCAATATATTTTGATTGGCACATCTCTTAAATACATCTTATCTTTTAGGCTTCCCTCTTGCCCATCTAGTTCATCCCATGAGGAGGAACTATGAACCTTCTTCACCCAAATCATCTTATTTGAGAGAGCATGATTTATATTTTTATTCAAAAACCCCTGGTCCTGGTTTATCCATGTATCTAAAAAGCAAGGATCTATCTTATGTTTGTTGAAAGCATTCTTTTCAGATCGAGAAATCTGGTTTTGAGATAACCACCAGTTCTTTTGTTGAAAACCCAAATCTGCATTGCTCTTCTCAGGAACCTTGTAAGGAAGAAAATTGCTCGAACCAAATGGATTTTGATACCGAAATTGAAACCCCTTCTTCTCCCGTAGCAACCTATCAATTTATTGAAACCCAAATTTTGGCCTATCATTCCAAAGCTTGAAATCTTCCTTTCTAGCCTTCTCAATGCTCCAATATTCATTAGACCATGCCTTTTTTGGTAACCTAGGATTAACTAATCTCCCATAGGGCATGAGAGGATAGATAAGGATATTGTTTGGAAAAGAGAGTGGGTTTTTATCACTGGAAGACAATATATTATGTTGATTTTTGTTTCTTTCTAACCCAACTCTACCAAAATTCGCAGGTCTCCCAAAGGGCAAGAGAGGAGAGATATGAATATTGTTCGGATAAGAGAGGAGGTTTTGGCCACCAAAAAATGATATATTCTATTGCCCTCTGATTCTCTCTAACCCAACTCTGTCAAATTTTTCTAGGTACCATTTGGGCTTCCCTGCCCTCTTGATCTATCTTTGCCCCTTCTTGAAAATCGAGGGGCATTGATTGCCCAACCTTCCATCGAATCGACTCTAATGGTCTTTGTCTCTTGCCATACAAATTTTAAACCTACAAAGATTGTTTCACTACAACTATTTAAAAAAAAAAAAATTCTTTATGAATTATAAAGTAAAAATAATTAATAAAATATTTCATAAAATAACTGTAAGGGAGAAAATTTGTCACCTCAAGGAAAAACTAACCCTATGTTACCTCCTCGAACTGGCGCTAAGATGAGCCTAGGGATAACATAATTATGCAAAAAGTGTCTAACACCCGAGAGCCTTCTCTAGACAACTCTGCAGAGCCTCTGTCCTTGGGATGAGCATACGACGTGCTATCATCTTGTACAAACGGAGCGCAGAAAGTGGATAGAGAGTCTATGATGTACTAATAGAATTTCCAGAATGACTAAACAATTCTAAAATGATTGGAAAGCATGAATCACGAAATAGGATAAGAAAATACTAAAGGAGTAAGAAAATCTGACAACAGGTCCACACTATGAAGCCTCCCACAACTCGACATCTTCCTCATGACGATATTCCTACACACATATAAGAGAGGAAAATGTTAGGGCTGTGTTTTGGATTCTACCTAAGTCAGACCCCCATTTTGGTGTTTCCAGCTCCACAGACAACCCAAGAAGCCACAGGAAAAGAGAAATGATAAAGATAATAGATAATGCAATACAAGATTGGAAATAAATATTGGAAAGTGCAAGAAGAGAGGTTTGAGTAGACTCCCCTTTCACGAACGATTGTTGGAGTGCTGGTGTGAAGTGTTTGAAATGCTTGAAGTTCTTGAAGTGCTGCAACAATGGTTGTGTTCTCCAAAATAATCTCCAAGATCTCCACCCGTAGGAAGGAATACCAAAAATGCCCCAAAAAAATCCCCTCCAATGCCTCTAATATGAAAGATAAAGGCCTAAGAAGGATTTTAGATGTTAGTGGGCACATGCAGAGGCATTATGATTCCTTCTAGGTGCAGCCATAACGCACAAACAACCACCTACGGACTATCAGATTCGTGGGACGCTAGCACATCACATGGACGTCTCCATGCCACGACAGTGTCCCCAAGGGTGACAAGTTGGCAGAGTTGGGAATACTTTGGCCAAAGATGAGAAGGGTGGTCTAAGTGGACAAAAGAACAAGATGGCAGAGTCTGACCTCCAACACATGGGGAAGGCACCATTTGTCACGTTTATCGCAAAGGGGTGAGATTTTCTACACTACATTTTGGCCCCACTTTAGCAAGCATGTCTCCACCAAGGGATGCAAAGCTAAAGTAGAGAAAGGGATGAAAGAAAAAAAAGTAGCTATAGGGAGGCAAATTTTTGTTGGTCAAATGAGGTTTCCCCCAGCGAGATGATGCCAAGATTTGGAATGGATATTAGTACTTGGTACATCGCAAACACGCTACCTGCGGACTAGCCTGATGGATGGTAAGGTAAAGAAGTAGATAACGTAACAAAAACAAACCTCACTTTGGAGGAAAGCCCCTGGTTATGGAAAGATGCAAGATAAGTGGTCGCCATTGGTATAAGATATATGGGTATGGTTAGCAAGATGTGCCATGCTAGATAGCCATATGATAGGGCATGACATGCCGATATGGATGACCATATGATAGGGCGAGATGACTGCTAGCATGGGTAGCGATACACTAGATAGCCATGTGATAAGGAAGATGAATCTATATATTTGTCAGCATGGGTAGCGACATGCGAGATTACCATGCGATAGGGCAAGTGAATTTTGTAAGTAGTAGATTGGCCCTTACCAAGGCAAACAAGAAAAATAGATCAAGAATGGTTTGGCCCCCATTTAGGTGATCTTCGGAACATATCAAGTGGCTTTTACCCCCATCTAGACAATCTTGGAAAAGAAAAAAGATCGAGTGATTTGGCCCCCACCTAGGTGATCTTGGAAAAGAGAAAGATCGAGTGGTTTGGCCCCCACCTAGGCGATCTTGGAAAAGAGAAAGATCGATAGGCGAACATGAAAAAGCAACTAGCAAAGGAAACAAATGCAAGAGATAAAAAATAAAATGTATCTATGATGGCCCCCCTTAGAATGATATGCGTGGAAGGCATGTTATTCTAAGGAGAAGAGCGATTGTGGTACATCAACATAGCCAAATGTTTCCATGGAATGCCACTAAGAGTAAGTAGCACAAAGATATCCACAACATCAAAAGATGCAATGCAAGAGGACAAGGGGATTCAATAATTTGGCATCAAAACCCATAGCAAAATCAAAAGGATATATAGTATCACTGCGAGTTGGGTGTATTGTCATAGCAACAAAGGTTTCAAATCAGAAGAAGAGCACATGAAGACAAAGATAAAATTAAATTTCAAGTCAACATGGAAGAAGGCAAAAGGATGGCCCCAATGCTTTGCATCATTCCCGAATGTCAAAAATCAAGATATGATAGATAGGAGAAGTAGATAGACAAATAGAGGAATGTGTACGATAGAAAATCCCCTATATCTGAGCACCTACGGAATAACTCGAGTCCTGCATGAGAGAATGACGACGAAAGACAATCAACCTCCCGTATCCAAGTACCCACAGAGTGATTTGGGTCTCACAGGAGGGAACTAATAGATAAAGCAAGCACAAGGGAACACAATCACATGCACATACAAGCATATGAAGATAAAGAGATAAAAAGCTAAAGGTCATCCCATAGGAGATCATTGTCCTCCCAATCTAGGTCATAGCGAGAAGGTGGAAGAGCTCAAAGAGGGACAACAGTTAGAGCAGCACCAGGTGCCTCACTCGCAGCGAGAGCGAGGGGTGAGGCCACATCAACATTGGTGTCCACAAGCTCAGAGGAGGTGAGGGTCAAAGATCATGTAAAGATCAAAGACAAGGCTGGAATATCCTCTAATGAGTCGAACATGCAAGCTTTTGTGGATGAAGCAGGTGACTCGCTTGGAGAAGATGAAACAAAGACAAGATTGCCAATCCCCAGAAGGGGGCACTGGCAAAATCAAGAGAAGGCGAGGCCTTCTCGACCACACAAATAGAAACAAGCAAACCAATAGGCACTGAGACAGCCAAATGAAGGGATGAAGAATATACCTGCGATGATTTGCGACGTCGAAACTCTGGGATAGGGCCCTACTTGAACTTGCATTTATACGGGACAAAAGTGTCAAGTCTCCTATCGACCGTAGCAGGCTGAAGGACCTTGAGAAAGCTCAGATGCTGAAGCGGAGGTAGAACAGGTGGAGCAGACAGAGTTGCGCCAGACACCACCTATGTGTGCGACATGTTGAAAGACTAGGAATAAGGAGTCATGTCCGACAAAGACATGATAAGAGGAGGCTCCAAGGAAGGAGCGATGAAAACTTACACCCGCTTAAGGGGACGCTGATTGAAATCCCCTGAAGTGGCAGGGAACAAGACCCAAACATATACAGAGATGGAAGTAACCGAAGGGATAGACTCTGAAACAACAACGCTGGGTGTTAGGACCACACTAGTGGACTGCAAGGTAGTGTCACGCTCTCGAGCTCAAGCTCATCGAAACCGTTTATGCTCACGCGCACACTAGTTTTGACGGAGGTGAGGACCACCAACCTAAGTCGGATAGGACTCAAGAGCATCATGCTCCATAGGAGAGGCCTCATAAATTATGTCAAGGATGGGAGAAGGCCCAACCAATGAAATAGGAGGTACGTTCTAGAGAGGCACCACATTCACAACAATGAGCGCTCTATCTCATTTCGCTCGAGGAGCATTCGGAGGAATAGAGGGTGTCAGTACAGGCTATGAGGGGAGGCTCCAAGGAAGGAGCGATGAAAATCTACACCCGCTTAAGGGGAGGTTGATTGAAATCCCCTGAAGTGGCAAGGAGCAAGACCAAAACATATGCAGAGATGGGAGTAACCAAAGGGATAGGCTCTGAAACAACAACGTTGGGTGTTGGGACCACACCAGTGGACTGCAAGGTAGCGTCACGCTCTTGAGATTGAGCTCGTCGATACCGTTTATGCTCACGCGCACACTGGTTTCGATGGAGGTGAGGACCACCAACCTAAGTCGGAGAGGACTCAAGAGCATCATGCTCCATAGGAGAGGCCTCAAAAATTGTGTCAAGGATGGGAGAAGACCCAACCAATGAAATAGGAGGTGCGTTCTAGAGAGGCACCACATTCACAACAATGAGTGCCCTATCTCGTTTCACTCGAGGAGTAGTCGGAGGAACAAAGGGTGTCAGCACGGGCTATGAGGAAGGTGCAAGCAAAGACAAAGGGACATGAGATGAGCACTTCCCCTTGTCATAGTGAGATGGCCAAGGAATGTTATCCATGATCAAGAGCTTGAAGGGAGGGCAAGACACAGACTTTGATAGCATGGGTGCCTTTCCTTTGGTAGCATTGGGCACAGTCACAGGAACATCAAACACCGCTAGAGGTTGTGCAGTCTTGGGCAAACACAAAGGTCTACTTGAGGGAGCGGGCTTAGTCTCGGCCCCCAATGATGAAGGGACATGAGGCAATACTCGCTCCAAGACCCAAATCGATGGAGCAGGAGTCAATGCAAGAGGTGGCAACAAAACACTAGGCTGCGTGGATTAAGGGGTCGACTCCCCCATTTTATATTAATAATAAGAACGATATAAGAGGTCACCGTGGGGAAGCATGGGCCCAACCAGAGTGGGCCTGAAATGATCTAACGAAAAATCCCCACGGGCAATCAGGGGTCTATAGCCAGTGTCCTGGATGACATGCACCGTGCCCTCGTGGGAGAAATTGAGACATTTGTGGACCAAACTAGGGACTTCTCCTTAGCAATCAACCAAGGAATCCTGAGATTAACCTGAAAGAGGTCTGACTCAGGGATGATCATGAAAACAAAGGACAACACCTTAGGACCTACAAGGATCGTCAGGGTGATATTGCCTGAGGGGCAAATGGAAAACCCATCTTGCATTCTCAAGGTGGTGCGACACTCATCATAAGATGGCCTATGCCAACCATTCACAAAGAGAGTCTCCTTAGTGATGATGTCGACTTTGCACGTTGGGTCAACCATCACACCTATGATAGTTTGACCATTCAACTTGGCAGGGACATAAAGGGGAGTAGGTTCTTTGTAGTGTGAGGCATCCAAAGGGGTGAATGATAATGACAAATCAAATACCCTCCCCTTCTGGTTTGTGGGTGGGTTGATGGGGGTGATGGTGACCATGTTCACATATGGACCATCATTTGAAGAAGGCTCAAATGCAGAAATGTAATTTGTTGAGTGCAGAGGGAAGGGATCGGTGAAGATCTGCAAGTCACTGTTGGTTTTGTCAACAAAATTGTTTGATTTATGCTTCCTTGCATCCACTTTGATTTCTCCACTGTCAACGTGGTCTTAAAAAACTTGTTTAAGATGATAACATCACTAAGTGTCGTGGCCAGGCACATGATGATAGTGACAAAATTTTGACCCATCGAACTAATAGGGGTAAGGTTGACTATCAGACAATGGTCTAATCTCTGGAAGGGTGATGAAGTTGTCTTTCAACAATCATTGCATTATGCTTAGGTAGGAGTCATTCAACTTGGTAAAGACTCTATTTTGTTGTGAGGTTGGTGCAGCAGTCATCGGAGGAATAGCCACAACGTTAGCGATATCTTTATTCTTCCGGGACCAGTTCATGGACGTGCCTACAAAGGACCTAGTGCGAGGGTTTGAAGAGGTATCTTCAAACTATGACACCGTGTGCTGGTAGTCAGTGAGAGCAAAGTTGTATGTTAACGAAGTTTTGGTATTGGTTTAGGGATAACTTCTCCCTTAACGACGACTATAGATTGTCGATAAACATCCTCTACAGATTACTATCTGGTAGGGAAAAGGGGATCTTAGTGGAGATAGCTTGATACCTCGAAATGAAATCCGTGATCTTCTTATTGGGCTTCTGTTTACAATGAACAAGGTCAGCGATAATGACCCTGCTGCCAATGTTAGCCTGAAACTGCTTGAGGAAAAGGTCTATAAGTTGATCAAAGGTATGAATAAAATGGTCAGGTAAGGAGATTTATCATTCTAACAGTGTCCCCTTAAGGGAGCACAAGAACAACTTCAACAAAATGAAATCCAGACTATGGTAATCACTACACATAGTCATGAAGGAATCTATATGCACATTCGGGTCCTCGTCACTATTGCATCTATTGAACTTGAGAGACTCAGTGACAGTCAGAAGGATATTATTCAAGATGGTAATGTCTAGGGGACTCTTCATGTACTATGTAGGTAAGGATGACTGACCGAAAGCAGAAGCTAGGTTAGTGAGCTGCAACTATAACTGACCCATGTTCTACATAATGGTGTTCAAAATAGGATTAGGAGGTGGAGGTGCACCACCACCTCCACCAGATTCTCCAAGAGAAACTGAGATACCTACATGTGTAGTGCCAATGTTGATCACCAAAATCTAAGCAACGACCAAAGCAAAGGTCAAACTACTAGCCATGCTTGTGCATCCCAACAAAGTGAGCGAAGCACTAACACTAGGTATGGTGGAGTCCATTGTGTGTGCACTCAACCTTGGAATGCCAACACCAACCTAGGAACTGAAGGCATCATATTGATTGTCCATATGGGGTGCATCTGCCAAGGGCATATGGTTCTTAACAATCATGGACAAGGCCCTCAACATCTCCAGGTCTCTTTTGTTGGAGATCAACATGTCCCTCAAGGTACTCACAACATTCTCAGCCTGGTAGAGGATGTTCTCTCTATTCAGGAAACCCTTAAAGTCTCTCAGATTCTGCTCCAACATATTGATCTCCTCAAAGTCTACAGTGACTGCAGAATCATGATTGACAACAGAAGGGGAAGACAGGGTAGAACTCTTAGGAGAGTTAGGTTATGAAGTAGAAGGAGAGGGCCTCCTAGTTAGAATAGATTTCAAACTATGAGAGGCCAAGAACTCATTGGGATTGGGCAATTGCTTGCCTTGCATGGTGCCGAGTAGAGAAGGACTATAGCGATCAGGGGGAAAACTTCGCCTGGACGACCTCCTAACTATGAATCCTATTGCAGTCTAAGTCATAAAGCTCATAGACAAGCTATACGACGTTCAAGACCACAACACAGGGGCACACGAAAAGGTTTTGTTAAATGCTAAAGTTTTTTTTAAAGTTTAAATGTAAGTGTTGAAAGAAAAGAAATGCAAAAGTGAACTAGATATAAAAGTTTTGTTTTATTCTTGGTTTTCTTGTTTTCTCTCTTTCTTTTTTTTTTCTTTCTGAACTTTTTGATCTTTTTAGATTTTTGAGCTTTTGAAAAAATTAAAAGATTAATGCAACTAGATGAAACAGAAAGTAAATGATGAAAAGACAATCCTAGTTCATGTTGGGTTCACCAAAATGTAAGGGAGGAAATTTGTCACCTTAAGGATGAGGGATCCTCGAGGACAAACTACCCTTTTGTTACCTCCTCAAACTGGCACTAAGATGAGCCGATGAATAACAAAATTATGCAAAAAATATCAAACACTTAAGAGGCATCTCTAGACAGTTCTATAGAGCCTCTATCCTCAGGACAAGCATGCGAAGTTGAGACACCAACGCGACATGATGTCGTCCTATACGAACGGAGCGCAGAACACAGACAAAGAGTCTAAGATGTACTAATAGAATTTGCAAAATGACTAAACAATGCTAAAATGACTGAAAAGCACAAATCATGAAACAGGATAAGAAAATACTAAAGGAGTAAGAAAATCTTACAACAGGTCCATTGTATAAAGCCTCCTGCAACTCGACGTCCTCCTCACAACAATATTCCTACACACATACAAAAGAGGAAAATGTTGGGGTTATGTTTTGGAGTCTGCCTAAGTCAAACCCCCATTTTGGTGTTTCCACCTCCATTGACAACCCAAGAAGCCACGAGAAAAGAGAAACGATAAAGATAATAGATAATGCAATACGAGATTGGAAATAAAGATTAAAAGTGCAAGAAGAGAGATTTGAGTATACTCCCCTTTCACGAACGATTGTTGGAGTGTTGGTGTGAATTTTTTGAAATGATTAAAGTGCTTCAAGTGTTGCAACAATGGTTGTGTTCTCCAAAATAATCTCCAAGAGCTCCAGCTGCAAGAAGGAATACCAAAAATGTCCAAAAAAGAATCCCCTCAAATGCCTCTAATATGAAAGATAAAGGCATGAGAAGGAATTCAGACATTGGTGGGCACATGTAGAGGCGTTACAATTCCTTACGCGTGCAGTCTTAACGCTCAAACGACCATCTGTGGATTGTTAGATTTGCAGGACGCTAGCGCGCCACAGAGATGTCTCCACGTCATGCCTGTGTCCCAGAGGGTGACAAGTTGGCGCAATTGGTAATACTTCAGCCAAACCTTACAAGGATGGTCTAAGTGGACAAAAGGACAAGATGGCAGAGTCCGACCTCCAACTGCATGGGGAAGGTGTCATTTGCCATGTTTATCGCAAAGGGGTGAGATTTTTGACACTACAACAACAACAATAATTTTACTTGTTTTCTTCAGTGAAAAAACATATAATATTGATGGATGTTCAAACAACAATGCGATAAAGAAGGCTATAACATTAGTTTAAAATACTGTTAGGATCATTAGTAGCTTCTGGATTAGATTGTGCATGTAATTTTTACCATCAATGTTTCAGATCACACTCTGTGATCTATCAAGATGCAAGAGAGTTCAAGGAAAGAAAGATGATGAGATGCAGACCAAGGTTCCAATATAAAGATTGGAGAGAATATGCATGAGGACCAAGGAAGAATTGAAGAATCAAAGAACCCTCAACTACCAATCAATAACAAAAATAATAAATAAGAATCCGAAAATGAGAACAAAGCAAAATGAGTGAAAAGATAAAAAAAAGGAAGAACACAAAGGAACCAGGAATAAACCCACAAAAAAATAATAAAAAGTGAAATTGCAAATGAATGGAAAAGTAAAGAAGATAAAAGCGAACAAAAGAAAAAGCCACGAGTAGACTAGGGTAAATAAAATAAAATAAAGAAAAAAATAGAAACAAGGAACTAAATAAGAACGAATCAAGATGAAATAAATAAATAAAAATTTAAATATAAGTAATAATAATAAAGTAGTAAAATAAATAAATAAATAAAGTACTAATATTAGGTGGTGGACACTGTTGGTGTGATGACTTCGTATATGAGGTCGTAATATGCCCCATGGTGGATATTTTGGACTCCAAGGAGGTTTGTATCCAAAAAATAGAGGGGTTTGTCTATCCAGATGATGGGCAGGCACTAGCAAATGCTATTTTGAATCTGGAAACAGAGAAATGGGTGAGCACCCTTGACATCTATTTCAATCATTCCCATTACATATCCTTAGAAACAAAAGGAGAATCTGACACAAACAATGAGGAGATCAAGTAGGTGAGGGTCAAAAAGGAAAGGAAAAAGACATTCATTGAGGATGCATGGGAGGTTTATAGGATCAGAGTCATTAATAGGAACTTTGCCCCTTTTCACAGACTTCTAGAGTCGAGTGACAACTGGTTCTCGGAGGCTGTTGCTGCCCAAGTTACAGAGATTGGAGAATATCTTGTTGTTATCCTCCAATCCTTAAGAAATTAGAGGGTTTCTATGGTTTTCGAGTTTGATAGGTTATTGGTCTTGTTTAGAAACAAGATGTTACTGTTACTGTTTGGGAAATATGATGTATGGGAGCTATCCCCCCCTGGATAGTGCTTATCTATACACAAAAAAATAAAATTATATATATATATATATATATATATATATATATATATATATATATATATATATATATATATATTCTAATGTGTTTATATATATACACACACACACACAAAGAAGAAGAATGTGTGTGTGTATACGAGAAAAAGAAACAAAAGAAGCAACATAATGAAAAGATGAAAAGGAGAATACAAATAAAAAAGAAGCATAGATGAGCTACAAATTCATTTATTCTTTATTTAAAATTATATTTGCAATGAGATATAAATATAAGAGTAGATAAAACAAGAAATGAATTGAAAAACAACAAGAAGGAAATATGAAAAATAGAAAAACACAAATAAGAAAAGACAACAGGAATAAAGAAGAGAGAGGTCAGGAAGGGTGATGACGAAGGTCACCAAGGATTTACAATAAAGGTTGCTAGGAAGGACTAAAGTTCCACCCTTCGTCACGATTGAGGTTGGTGGGGTTATTATTGATTTCAACTGCCTCCTTAAGTTTCCTTTTAAAGAAGTTGTCATCCTTAAACACAATTTGAGTGTCTTCTAAACAAATGTGGTGCTGATGGCTAAATAATGCTATGCTAAAGCGGATTTTTTGATACGCTCATGTTTAACCATGCTCTTTGATTCTAGTGTTAAAGAAGAAACTCGTTTCACCTATATAGGGGGTGCCATAGGAGAAAAAAATCTTACACACTATATTCTTGAAAGACACCCCTGGAGTCTTTGAGAGGGGGGACACGACCTTTTAAGGTGGACAAGGATTTGAAGGCACAATGCACACCTTTTTTGAGTAAAATTTTTGAGATCTTGTGGGAGATGCCTTCAACATAAGGAAGAGAAACAAATGGGAGAACCTTAGGCTGAGAGCGATGAGGATTAGAAATTGAATGAAAGAAAGATTTGGCTTGGTGGAAGGCTTTGGAGATTTGTTTGTCTAAATAACCATTCCATTTGAGGACTTGTCACAAATAGGAGAGCTCCTCATTTAAGTATTCATCATCACAAATATGATAGGCTCTAAAGACAAAGATTTAAGGATCCCAACTTTTTGGTTGGGGTGGTGGTGAGAAGAGGCATGAAGATAAAGGTCAGTATGGGTGGCCTTGCGAAACACCCGATGCCCAAGGTATCCATTAGGTTTATTAAGGATTAAGACATCCAAGAAATGTAAGCGGTTGTTAGATTCAAGCTCTTTGGTGAAGGAAATGCATGGGGCTATACTATTGAGATGTGCATGAAACTCTTATAAGCTATCAAGACCACGTGGCCAACATAGATTAGTGTCATCCACATAACACTTACACCACTTAGAGCAAAGGGGAAAGAACACAAGGCGATTTCTTCAAATTGCTCCATATACAAGTTAGCAATAACAGGGGAAAGGGGGGAACCCATGACCACACCATCAACCTTCTCATAGATGACACCTTGGAATGAAAAGAAAGTGGATCTCAAACACAAATCCACCAAAGAGTTTTTAATAAAAATTAAAGTTGACGAATTAAGAGTTTGGGGGTGCAGTGCAAATTAGAAATAAAACAAAGTGCAAAAGAAATGATCCAGATTACAAAATGAAGGCAGGACAAAAAGATAAGACATGGATCGTACAATCATAAATAAAATCCCTGTAAATGGAGATGACAACATCAGTTTTTGATTTGCAGATTGAGAATAGTATTGTAAATAAACAAAATATGATCTAGTTGAATGTAATAGCAAGTTTTTTTTTTCGATGAATAGAGTAGAGAAAGAAAATTAATATTTTACTGTGATGTAGATTGAATTTATTTCTTGTTAACTGAATAGTTTATTATAAATTGATAAAGTTGAAGAGTGTGTATAATTTATTTAATTCTTGAGGTATGATTAGAGTGGTTTGTGTCTTCAATATGAATTTGTTTGTTGATTAGTTGGTTGATTGCCAATATCCCCAATCTTGTCTACATTAATTGGTATCAAAGTCATAATATTCCGAGAGTGGAGATAATCCACCAGGATATATGGATAGAGGAATCTTGAAGGTGTCTCAAAAAAACCCTAGAAAGAGTTTGTTGCAAAAAGGATTCTATAATTGTAGAGGAATTGAGTTCTAGAAGAGTTTATTGCAAGCGAGATGATGCAAGAGAGGATAATCCCCTATGCATACAAACAACAAACTCAAAATGAATAGAGACCCTCTATTTCAATCTCAATTCACAATCACTAATTAAGATTGCAACAAGAACATAATCAAATCTACAAATAATCAATTGCATTCAATTGCAACAAATTTCAATACAAAAGTTGGCCTTTTCTTTAGACTTCCTCTCTCAAGTTCTCTTCTACAACCACTTCCTCTAGCCTTAATGACTTTTAAGTTTTGTTACCTTATAGGTTGAAAGCCCAACTCCTCTTTTCCAATGTGCAACCACACCCCTCCACCCTAGGTCGATAACTCCATTTTTGTCTTCTTTCTTTGTTGAATTAGAGTAAAAGTACAAAGTTGTGTCACACTTTTATAAAGGAAATGGTCAATGTTGATTCAACTTTTTAAATCGAATTAAAAAAATTGAAACATATATGTATTGAATTTTGAAATGATGTAAACTAATACAACGTATATTCTTTTGCATATTTTATGTTTGTAATTTAAAAAAAATTAATATAATTTAGTTGCTGATAAAATGCTAAAATTGTACTTGCACAAACCACCACACTTTATTTAGTAAATTTTACCTTTTTTTTCTTCAATTTTATATATATTTCAATAAATTTGAAAAGTTGCATGTATTGAAATACAACTCTCTCCATTTGGTGCCTCCTTTTTTCTTCTTTAATTATCCAAATTAGAAAAGAATTATATCATCTTGACATATATTCTTTTCTCTAGTGCATCATATTTTTTTTTCTTCAGAATTTCAAAATAAATTTGAGTATTTTTCTTTGCCAAGATAATCGGTCTTATATTTTAGTGTTGATGACATACTTTCAATAAAAATAAAATATAAAATATAAAAAATAATTAAAATATTAAAAGATATCTATTGGAATATTCACTTGTAAATTTCTTTGTTGATTCAGAGTAAAAGTACAAAGTTGTGTCACACTTTTATAAAGGAAATGACCAATGTTGATTCAACTTTTTAAAGCGAATTAAAAAAAATGAAATATATGTTTTGAATTTTGAAATGATGTAAACTAATAAAATGTATATTCTTTTGCATATTTTATGTTTGTAATTTTTTTAAAAAAATTAAAATTATTTGAATACAGTTTTTTATAAGTAAACAATACAATTTAGTTGTTGATAAAATGCTAAAATTGTAGTTGCACAAAGTGTCACACTTTATTTAGTAAATTTTACCTTTTTTCTTCAATTTTATATATATTTCAATAAATTTGAAAGTTGCATGTACTGAAATATAACTCTTTCCATTTGGTGCCTCCTTTTTTCTTCTTTAATTATCCAAATTAGAAAAGAATTATATCATCTTGACATAGATTCTTTTCTCTAGTGCATCATATTTTATTTCAAAATTTTAAAATAAATTTTAGTATTTTTCTTTGGCAAGATAATCAATCTTATATTTTAATGTTGATGACATACTTTCAATAAAAATGAAATATAAAATATAAAAAATAATTAAAATTTTAAAAGATATCTATTGGAATGTTCACTTGTAAATCTATAAAAGGGTTTTTTTACATTTCAAAAAAAAATTATTTATAAGAGTGGGAGTTGTTGAAATATCAAGTATTTCCAAAAAAATAAAATGATAATTAGACCCAAAGAGATCTAAAATATACATTTATTAGACACTTCCAATTGGAAAAGTTGTGGCCCATATATAACTTAGCTATAATAAATCTATATAGACCACATGTTTGACTAAAATTGATTTTTAGTTAGAAATACTTAAATTCACTTGTGCTGATAAGTTGGTCTGAAATGTGACACAATATTGTACTTCTACCCTTCATATTCCACTTTCTTATCAAGTCTTTGTCTTTTTAGAAAAATTTCCCCTAACTTTTCTCTTTTTGTGTGTTTTGATTCACACTTCTTTATTTGCTACTTCGTGTGAAATGGAAGCTAAATAGTCTTCATAAGGTTTTAATATTTTGTTTGAAAGTTTCATTAATGCCTTTTCTCAAAAAAATTGATTTCCTTCAATCAATACAGTTTGTGAGATTTTATTCGTCAAACTATTTACGTGCTTGTTTATGCTTCCATATTTTGTATACATGTCTGCATGGTCAGTTGCAACTACAACATCTGGTAAAAACCCGCTTCCAATATGCTTTGATGCAAGTCCAATTTAGTTTCAAAACAACCATTTTGGAACAGGCTGAGTGGATATTAGCAAAGGTTGAAGAAATGGCCTTACGCCTGCCAATATCATTTGCTTGAGAGTAATTAAAGCCTTCTTGATAAATACATTTTGTGCATAACATGTGATTTTTACATCCACAAGATCACATTCATTGTGGCATTTTATCAAACAGTTTCAAATGTCTTGTCTATGCTTGCATAGTTGTCCAAACTTTTTCTCAAAGCTCTCATTTGTGCACAAGTAGGAAGGATATGTGAAATTTAGCTTATGCAAATATAAGGTAATGGCAAATGAATCAGTGAAGGTTGCCCCAAAATCAGAGCTCCAAATTGCTCAAAATTAATGACAGACAACTTCATCATTAGTATCAATTTTTAGAGGTGAAAATGAAACATTGCAAAGATTAAGCAAAGAGATGCCAAAACAAAACTCAAAACAAACCAACACTTGAAGAAGTCATTTTTTTGGTTGGTGTTGATTGAGCTTGTCAGCCCACGTGCTCTTACTCCAAACACGTTGGGTAAGTGAAATGTTCCTTGAGTTGGGAACTCAGGAACATTGGAAGATGCATGGGACAGTAGTCCCATATTCATTTCTGATCCACTTTTTCTCCTTGTCCACAGGAGCTTTTGCTCTTCCAATTTTATGTCCAACACACAAGATACCTCCATTAGTGTTGTTTCATATATCTAGGCAACTCCCCACCACATTCTCTTTCCCTTTACTGCAATGTTGCAACAAATGGGAATCCAATGTGCCTTTTTCCTTTGAAATTGACCTTTTGAGTGTTTGCAAATCAATGCATCTATTACTCCCCTCTTCCTCTATTTGTGGATTTTTAACACTACAATAATTTATGGAGCTTAATTTCGTTGCTTGTTTCTCTTTCTCCCTCAGAGGATTTGATTTATATTTTTGACCATCTTTTTGGATGGTGTACACATTCTTGCAACCATCATGAAAGGCATTTTTATCAAATTGTCATGGCCTACCCAACAACACTTGACAAGCACTCATAGGTATCACATCACACAACACTTCATCATTATAAGAATCAATTTGAAAATTAAGCAAATATTGTTCTCTCACTGTCATTTCATATCCCTCTTGTAACCAATAAACTTTGTATGGACTAGGGTGTTTACACTTTTTAAAACCTAACTTGCTTATCATCTCCTCAAAAACTAGATTATCCATACTATCACCATCTACGATAACTTTGCAATACTTACCTCCATCTTTACACACGGTTCAAAAGAGACTCCACCTTTGGAATAGTTTCTTCTCATCCACCTTGGGTTTCACCAACACTCTCCTCATCATTAGAGATTTAGCTCCTTTGGAGTCTTCTCCTTTTGTGGATACACCACTTTCTTCATCCTCTTGTGCCAAGTGGTTTTTGGCTACACTTTTATTACTTCTTGTATTTGAGGACACTCATAAGAACGATGACCAACTTCTCCACATTGAAAACATTTACCTTGGAATCCTTTCCTGCTGTTACCATGTCCTCTTAATGGGAACTCCTTTTCCATTATGATTTGGCCCACTTCCTTGCTCCATTTGGTCTTGGATTCTTTCTAAATATATTTTCCTTTATGTTGCTCGCTTGTCCCTTTTCTACTACAAATCTTTGGCAACCTTTGGAATTATTTATTTGTCCTCTCATTAACTCTTCCTCAACCTTCAATACATATTGATATGCTTCCTCCATGGTGTTAATCTTAAACATACTTAGTTCATCTTGAATATTAAATCTTAAGCCACTCACATACCTCACAGTATTTTCCCTATCAATTTCATGTCTTCTCGATCGAATGACCAGCTTGTAGAACTCCTCAGTGTATTCTTTTATACTCATATATTTTTTCTTTATATTTCGCAACTTCTTGAATAACTCCATATCATAGTCTTGTGGTATAATTTTTTTGTTTAATATGGTTACCATTTGATTCCATCTTGTTATATTGGGGTCTCCATTCATTATCCGCTCCTTTGCAACTCTTTCCACCATAATGCAGAATGCCCTTTCAACTTTGCTTGAGCCAACTTTACCTTTTTAGGATCTCCAATTTCCTCTACTTGAAAGTATTCTTCCAGCTCCCGTACTAAATCAATAATCTCATTTGGATTTAATGTTTCTAGAAAAGATCGCCACATCCATTTTGTTACTCTTTGTGATTCTTGAAAGATCTCTCAAGAATATTTTGTCTCCAACATCTACAAGTTGTTATTCTTCTCTTTCATGTTCTTGTTCTTCCATTTCACTTTTGTCATCACTCAAATGACCCCTTGCATTTCCTGTACCTAATATCACCTCTTTGGATATCATCTCTAATATCATTTTGCATCATCTCTCAAAATCACTCCAACACCTCTTCAATTTTGGGAATTCGTCTTCAAGGTGGCATCTTGATTCCTCTTCCAATCAATGAATTCAAGATCTTGTTGTTCGGGACTCCTCTGTCACCCGCAATAGTTCTTTTGAGATTTTCTTTATCATGCTTCCTCTATCCACCCATGGGTCTTAGTATAGGCTGCCTCTGAGTTGGCATTCTTATTATGCTCTTAGAACCTCTAGCTTTGATACAATTTGATGCAAGAGAGGATACTCCCCTATGCATACAAACATAAAACTCAAAATGAATGAAGATGATTTGCTCTAACCCTAATTCACAATCATTGATTAAGAATGCTACAAGAACATAATCAAATCTATAAATAATCGATTACATTCCCTTGCAATAAATTTAAATACAAAACTTGGCCTTTTCTTTGGCTTTCCTCTCTCTTTCTTTTCTGCAGTTGATTCCTCTAGCCTTAATGGATTTTAAAATTTTGGTACCTTCCAGGCTAAAAGCCCAACTCCTCTTCTCCAATGCATAGAGACACCCCTCCATCCCAAGTTGATACCTCCATTTATGTCATCTTTCTTTATTGATTTAGATTCCACTTCCTTATGATCAAGTCTTTGTCTTTTCAATTTTTTATTTTTTTTCCTGACTTTTCTCCTTCTATGCATTTTGATTCACACTTCTTCATTTATTTCTTTGAGTGAAATGGAAATTGAATAATCTTAATAAGGTTTTAATATTTTGTTTGAAAGTTTCTAATGTCTTTTCACCAAATTCAATTTCCTCCAATCAATAGAGTTTGTGAGATTTTATTTGTCAAACTATTTGTATGCCTTTCTAAGCTTTCATGTCTTGTATACATGTCTACTCGATCAATTGCAACTACAACATCTGATAAAAACCCACTTTCAATATGCTTTGACGGAGGTACAAATTTAGTTTCAAAACTCCCATTTTGGAATGGGTTGAGTAGACATTAGTAAAGGTTGAATAAATGGCCTTATGCCTACCAATATTCTTTGCTTGAGAGTAACTAAAGCCTTCTCGATAAATACATTTTGTGCATGTCCTGTGATCATTGCATCTACAAGATCACATTCATTATGGCATTTTGTCAAACAGTTTCAAATGCCTTGTCTATGCTTCTATAGTTGTCCATACTTTTTTTCAAAGCTCTCATTTGTGCACATGCAAGAAGGAACTATGAAATTTGGCTTATCTAGATATAAGGTAATGATAAGTGAATCAATGAAGGTTACCCTAAAATCATAGCTTTAAATCACTCAAAAATAATGATAACCAACTTCATCATTAATATCAATTTTTAGAGGAGAAAATGAAACATTGAAAAGATTAAGCAGAGAGATGCCAAAACAAAACTAAAAACAAACCAAAACTTGAAGAAGTCATTTTTTTGGTTGGTGTTGATTGCTTGTTAGCTTGATTTCTCCTATACCATAAGAGGAGACCTGTAACTGTAGATGGCTTGGGTCCTAGAGGGATTTGTTGTAGAGAGGACTTGTGATTCCAGAGGGTAGAGTGTGAGGCGCAAAAACTCTGAATGACATTGTGATTTAGTAAGTTTTTTGTAGAGGGATGTAAGAGCCTTTAAAGAAGAAGATAAGTTCAAAGAGGAGGATGAGGTGGGTCATGAGGAGACCCATGATAAATTTTTTTTGGTAATAGTATTGGGATGAACAAGAAGAAAGAAGAATTAATAAATTTTTTACTCAAGAGTTATAAAAAATTGAAGCTAGAATGAAAGCCTTCAAGAAGTATGATTTTCATAATAATATTTTAATTGCAAGAAACAAAAAAATTAATAGAATATAACGAGTTTGTAGTAGAGATGTGTTTGTTAGAAGGCATTGAAGAAAATAATGAATATGAGGAGATAAGTGTAGTAGTAGTTGAAGACGAAGAAGAGAAGTTTAAGAAGACAAAAATCCCCTTGAAAGAGGACAATTGCATCACTTGGATATAAGGAACATTAAAGGAAAATAATGTGAATGAACCACGTGTAGGTAGCTGGACAATAGATGAGAAATGTGAAGCTAAATGTCACATGGATAAGATAGAGTGATATCTCGAGTAAGAAGATGAGGATCGAAATCAGTGTAAATAAGTGAATCTATCTCATGAGGTAGAGTGAATAGAAAAGAAGAGTATTCCATTGAAAGAGGATATAAAAATGAAAGGTCAAAAGAGGGTATATTTTAGTCCGTTGGTACGGGTTGAATGGAATGATAAGCATGTGGGGGTAGCCCACACAAGAGGGGAAGATAATGAGGCACATGTTGCAACAATAAGATGCAAACAAAGTGGGTTATATGACGTGCATGAAGAGTGTTTGCAAACTAGATTCATGGATAATAATGGTCCCAATTTTGATACGAGAGTTAAATGAAAATAATTACTTATTGGAAGAAATGAGAATGATAGAAAAAAAATTTGAACAAGAAAAGATGGATGAAGAGAAGAAAAGATGGATGAAGAGAGGAAATGAGAGTAGATTGGAGAAAGTAAATCTCATGTTTGTATCAACATTCTTGTGAATGTAGGTAGTAAAGAAGTTTGAGCACCATATCATGTGGGTGGTACTAGTAAGGAAGACATCTTCATGTTGGAGGATGAACACAAAAGTATTGTAGCAGAGTGTCAAGTAGATGACACTAAAGGGGAAGAAAGAGTTGCAGTATTCGAAGTGGTTGCAACAAATAGAAAAGATGAGATGATAAAGTTAGAAGGCCCCACATTTGACAAGCAAGTGACAAAAGAGAAGAACACTGACAAGTTGTTAGAAGAAAATTGGATAGATGAACTTGATGAGCTGAATGGTATAGTTAAAAATAAAGGAAAAGATGTTGGAGTAATAAAATAAAAGGAGGTATAACTTGAGAGTTTTGAGTTTGATTCGTTTGGAATGATGAAATTAAGAGAGAATGTAGAGTAAGAAGAAAGTAGATACATGGAATGTTTAAATTTTCATATAGATTTGTGTAAAGTGGTTGTATATTTACTTGTTGATGAAGAGTGTGAATTTATTATAGAAGAGATTAAAAGAGGGAAAAAAAATTCATGTCGAATGAACACTTGAAATAGATTAAAAGTTTAGAGTTTATAGAGGCAATTCTTAATTCATCTGATGAGGAAGTTGGTGTAAATCTTCATGTTGCAGAAGTAAATAAGAAGTTGCAAGTAGATGGAATTAATAATATAGTTGTAGATTGGTATGTGGATGTTGCATATTTGCATGTACAAGTTGTAGAGGATGTTGCAAGGAAAATTTAGTGGAGGTGGTTGGTTTCTGGTAGGATGAATCCCATTAAGGAGGAGCGAAGAGGAGTAAGCCTTTTATGGAGGAGGATGAGAAAGGGTGGATATGAATTCATGAGAGAAGAGTAGTAAACAAAGTTGTAGAAGAATAATGACAGTTGTTTTGACGAGATGTTGGGAGAAGAAGAAAAATAAATGACTAAAAATTATTTACACTTGTTAAAGTGATGGAATCTTCTATAGATTGCATTCAATCTGGAAGAATGCTTCAACCACTCAACTCCACTTTTGTGAGCCTACACTCATAAACCTTTTACCATGTGTGTTCGATGCAATAGAATCACTA
This sequence comes from Cryptomeria japonica, assembly GCF_030272615.1. NCBI lineage: Eukaryota > Viridiplantae > Streptophyta > Pinopsida > Cupressales > Cupressaceae > Cryptomeria > Cryptomeria japonica. The sequence goes on from NC_081411.1 coordinate 159,591,771, forward strand.
CCAAGAATGAGGAGAGTCCACCCAAGAGGAGGAAAAGGTTTAGCTTTCATATGCAGAAGCAAAATACAAGAGTTAATAATTGTAATTTACAAGAAAATAATACAAGGCTTGGTTTTGTGAATCTGAGAATGATCTAAGAAAAGACAAAAATAATTACATAGAAAAGATGAAGAGGTGTGGATAAAAATAGTCCAACAATAGTTCCTAACCACCATTCAGAACATAATTATCCACTTGGACCATCTCGACAAACTCCTTAATAACACATGCTCGGGGAGTTCCAATCATGATGAAGGATATCCATGTGCGAGTGTTGACCTTAGATAACTTTTAATCCACCTGTAACTATTTTTGACTAAATCAATGTTGGTTCTATCCATGGCTCTAAGAGCCGACATGGTGTTTGGCCATAGAGTCGCTTCTAGCCTAAGATAAGTTTTGCATAACAGGTTAATATATACAACATTGCAAACCATAGCCAATCAACCATTTCCATCCATAACATGCACATTTATAAGCATATATATTATATTATAGTCATTAACTAAACATATAAAAAGTTCTCAAATGAAGTGTTAATACTAAAGCAAGTCATACTAGGACCGAGGTTCATAATGCTTATACCATAAAACTTAGCTAAATTCTACAATATCACTGATAAACGATGGACAAATTAGAGACCTAGATCATTAGCCCTACAACTTGTTCACATGGATCATGATCTAAATTTGTAGGCATGTGAAAATTGTCTAATTTCTCTTCATTCCACATTCTCTCTCCTCCTCTTCACATGTCAACACATCTATCAAATCTTACCTACCACTTAATCTTATCCCTCCATTTCGAATTAACCTCTTAATCTTGTTCACTCCCACCTACCACTCAATCTCCTCCCTTCATCTCTACCTACTACTTAATCTTATCGATTCTCTTTAAACTATGATCACGAACATTCATCTTTTATCCTCTTAATCTAAGCCCTCGACTCTGAGAATTATATAAAAGATGCTTCTTCTTTGTTATTTTGATCTTTCTACAATTCTTATCATACTTAGATAATACAAAAATCTCTTTAAGGTCATACACCATCATTACTATCATCGTCTTTGTGTCATAACCTTGCATCATGAAGAAACCACACTCCATTCTTCCATGACCCCTTGTTCTAAGTGCTAGTAGTTAAGAGAAAATATCTAAATCACAAGATATTTGAGGATAGAAGGACAATGGAGACATGCTTATTGTCTATGTGAAGCTATGCTATCTGCATTTATGGAAGAAATCTCTATTGGTTGTTTGTTTAATTATTTGTAGACCTAGGTTAGTGGAATTGGCTTATTAGGGTTTACAAATAGGTACAAATTCAACATACACACCTTTCAACACATAGTTTTGATAAATGTAGCTAATTAGCATTGTAGTCAATGTGAAAGTGCAAAGCAATCATATTGTGTAGGATCCATAACCGAAAATTAGATCTGAAGCTCTAAAATAGAATTATGCAAAATGTAAGACACGTCCAATTCACCAAAATGAAATGGTGGAAATAGGAGTCTTAGCCTAGGAATGTAAACTAAAAACTTATTTATTTTAAATCACATAACCCTCTCTTAATTGTGAAGAAACATGTTAATCGAAACAAATTTATTTTAAAACCCTAAACAATAGTGATAAACATAAAATTAAAAGGAATTAATTCATCTTGTTACTCACCCATTAGCGAGATGCCACTTGTTTACTATATATCCTCACCTGCAACTCCTCCCTACTCAATTATGTTGAGTCCATACTTCCTTTTCAACAATAGAAAAAAAAAACTTCATCTGTTGGGCTTAACCAACACACTTTGAGCTTAAACTAGTCAAAACTCTTATTCTCATTTTCATTTTCCTTTTGGTGAGTCACTATCATGGTTATCGCTCCTAGTTTACTTAATAACTTATTTTAAATCTCTTTCCACCCAACTAACAGAGCTCTAGGACCAAGTAAACCCAATGAGCCACTCAGATTTATGACAATTTCAAAAATATTTATTTTGATGTTATTATTTTATTTTATATTATATATGTTATAATATATAAATAAATATTATATTATATAAATAAATAATATAATATCATATAATATATATAAATATTAGTATTTTTATTATATATATATAATTTTAAATAATTGATATAATATATTAAATTTACATAATATGATATAATATAACATATACATAAATATTATAATATAAAATGAAAATATAATATGCTATTTGGAAAAAATTGTCTGTTAAAAAGATGTTGATGCTATCATGTATGATACATCTCTTTTCTATAATTATATTTATTATTCCTTTTTATTTATATTTATATTTGTGAATAAATTAAATTTATAAAATTTAAACTTTCTTTTTAACAATTTATTTGAGAGAGTAAATATAAAGTCACAACTACCTGTAATGTGTGACACAGTTCTATCTTTAAAACTTAATCAATTATTCAGAATAATATGATATAATTTATTAAAGTTTTTTTAAAAATAAATCACATAATTTACAAGTTTTTTCTTTAAAAAAAAATCATAAAAAGGTTGTACCTTAATGAATCTAAAAATAGAAAAAAATCATAAAACTTTTCTATTTTGGAAAAAGGACACCTCATTACTGCATAATTTTTTTTAAGACAAGTAGATCTAAAAATAGGAAAACAACTTCTTTTTCCATAGCAGTGAAGCTCTTTAAAAATTTGGGTAAAGCTTTTCTATATATTTACGTGGTCTGTATGCATATAATTACACTACAACAATCGTTCACGAATTATCTCAATGGTTTTCCCTTTGCAATCTTCAATATTTTAAGAGGGATTTAATGTTGAAACTCCTGCACTAGGAAGGATATAAAATAGTTGGAGTTAGATTGCTATTTGCAGAATATTAATAACATCACAGGAGGAGGAGTGTAGAATTTTGAACCTGACCTGTCCTCTCTGAACCAGTTTATTAACAAAAAATAATAATAGAGAGAGCAAACAATAACAACAAAAGAATAAATTGAAAAAAGAAATCACAATTCAGAATAAAAAATAGAGTGCCTTGTTTTCGGAACTGTACACACCAATTTCTTTTATTGCAACTTACATAAAGTAATACAGAGATCAATAATTTATAAATGTTGAAAACTAAAAATAAGATTGTAGTTTTACGGTGCATAGCACACTCTAATTTAAGCTGGAGATTAACTGAGATTGCTACATGATGGTCCTGGCATTATATAGCTACAACCATGCATGAACCTAAAAAGACTCTAAAATTAGATTTCTATCACTGGATACTTGCATAATAGATAGCATTACAAAGTCTACAGTGGGAGAAAGTAAACTAGATTTTACTACTACAAACAATAGCTTATTACATGCTTAATTCCTAGAATTCGAACTGGCAGTTCCTAAAAACTAATTTAATTCCTAACTACGAATCCAAAAAACAAATACACTATTCGGTGGATGGTTGTGCATGATGTGTTTGGCGCTAGAAGCTAAAAATACTAGCTATGCATGAAGTTGCATGCACAAACAACATCAACTATCTTCATAATCCCCCTTGATGCTGAGAGGGCTCACGATATTATCTTGTAGTACTAAAAATTGAACTTTTGCAACCACCTTAGTGAATATATCTGCTAGTTGATCCTGGGTGTTGATGTGCTTCAATTCAACATCCTTCTTCTGCACCAAATCTCGTATGAAGTGATATTTCATATCAAAATTCTTTGTCTTGTTGTGATGAATTGGGTTCTTTGCTAACTTGATGACACTCACATTATCACAATAAATCACTATAGGTTGAATTTGATTTTCTCCATTTTTTTCCAAAACTTTTCTGAGTCAAAGAGCTTTTGTACCTATTGAGGTAATTGCAACATACTCCACTTCTGTAGATGAGAGGGCAACAATGGTTTATTTTTTTGAGCTCCAAGTAATTAATCCAGAACCAAAAGAGAAACAATTCCCAGATGTAGAGTTAAGGTCATCCATACTACCTCCCCAATCTGAATCACTAAAGCCAACAAGATTGAACTTTTCAGAAGAGTAGTAATGAATACCAAAATTTAGAGTTCCTTTCAAATACCTCAAAATCCTCTTGGTTGCCTTCATATGTATTTCTAATGGATTTGTCATATACCTTGAAACAAGTGAAATTGAATATGCAATATCGGGCCTTGCGTGGGTTAGAAACATCAATCTCCCCATAATACTTCTGTAAGTTGTCTCATCAACTAAATCAACACCATAATCTCTACATAACACAACTCCATGAGCACTTGGAGTAGGGGATGAATTACAATCAAGCATATCAAATTTCTTCAGCATATCTTGTACATACTTTGTTTGACAAATGAAAATCTCATCCTTACTTTGATAAACTTCCATTCCTAGAAAATATTTCATGAGACCAAGATCTTTCATCTCAAATTCATTCATCATAGCAACTTTGAATTCATCTTTCATCTTAGAACTACTACCCATATACAATAGATCATCGACATACAGACTTATGATTAGAATATCAATACCTTCTTGTTTCTAGTAAAGGATAGGATCACTCTTACTTCTCTGGAATCCATTCTCCTGAAAGTATCCATCAATCATGGCATACCATGCTCTTGGTGCTTTCTTGAGGCCATACAGAGCCTTCTTCAACCTTTAGACGTGATTCTCTTTTCCTTCCACTTCAAAACCTTGTGGCTGCCCTGCATATACTTCCTCTTCTAAGTACCCATTCAAGAAGGCACTTTTCACGTCCATATGATGTATGCTCCACTTCTTTTGAGTTGCTTATGAAATCCGCATTCTAACGGTCTCTTGTCTTGCTACTGGTGAAAATGTCTCTTCATAATCAATTCCATACTTCTGTGTAAAGCCTTTACCAACTAATCTTACTTTATGTCTTTCAACACTCCCATCATTGTTAAAATTGGTCTTGTAGACCCATTTGGTGCCAATATTTTTCTTGTCACGCGGAAGCTCTGTCAACTCCCAAGTGTCATTCCTGTGAATGGAATCCGTCTCTTCTTGCATGGCTTGCACCCAAACCTCATTAGTATAAACATCTTCAAAACATGATGGTTCAAAATCAACCTTGGCTAATAAAGCAAAATTCATTGTCTCACCTATTGGGTTTTCTTCATGTACTTGATTTCCACTCCTCTGGTAGACATCACTTGATCTCCTTACCTTCCTTGTAGAACTTGGAGAATAAGTTGGACTTGAACTTGGTATTGAAGAACTTGATGAAGGACTGCTTGGTGGAGTTAAACCACTGGATACAAAAATATTAGTTGGCTGCTCATGATCAATATCAACAAATATATCATCATTCAAAACAGATTTTGTCTTCTCAACATGGCCTTTTTGATGACCATAAACTCCCCCTTCATAAAAAATTGCATCTCTTGAGACAATACGCTTATTAGTGATGGGATTATACAATCTATAAGCCTTGATTTTCTCACTATACCCAATAAAAATACATGACTCACTCTTTGCATCTAACTTTTGTCTATTTTGATCAGGTACATTCAGATAAGCCAAACAACCAAAAACTTTGAAATGATTAACATTGGGCCTTTTTCCATACCAAGCTTCATAAGGAGTCATCTTTTCTAGTGCACCAGTGGGGCTACGGTTGAGGATGTACATTGTTGTAGCAACTGCATCTCCCCAATAAGAATTTCTCAATCCCTTGGTTTGTAACATGCACCTTGCCATTTCAACCACAGTATGATTCTTCCTTTCAACTACTCCATTTTTTTGAGGTGTGTATGCGGTAGTAAGTTGCCTCTTGATGCCATTAAGATCACAATAACTTTGGAAAACCTTTGAGAAAAATTTTCCTCCATGATCTGTCCTTAAACATTTGATCTTATATCCTTTCTCATTTTCCACAAGGGCTTTAAACTTCTTGAATGTATCTAGGGCTTCATCCTTGGCCTTCAAAAAATATACCCAACAATTTCGTGAGTAATCATCAATAAAAGTGATGAAATATGATGACTTACCCAAACTCTTAGTCTACATAGGACCACATATGTCTAAATGAACAAGATGAAGTGGGTGATGGGCCCTCCATACATTTCTCTTTGGAAAATTTTCACTTGCGTGCTTTCCTTTAGCACAACCTTCACAAACCTCCTTGTGTTCCTCGACCTTGGGAAAACCAGAAACTAATGCATGCGAGGTTAGAAAATTCAAACTATGAAAATTTAAATGCCCATACCTGAGATGCCATAACCAAATTGAATCTGATGGTATGATGAAAGAATAAGTATCCGGTAGAATATTGAGAGGGGGGGGGGGTGAGTCAGTATATTGAAAAACTGATACAAAGTTCCCAAACTCAAACTCAGTCACACAAAGTAAACATATCTCAGTCAAGATCAATATTCATAAGAATACTTGACATCAACTGATTTAACTGTTATGCCAACTTAACGGTAAACAACTTTAATCTTGTAAAAATCAATAATTCTTAATCATAACTCAACATCTTCATCTCTCAATGCTTCTAGTTATCATGCCTTATCAAAAGTTAACGAAATCAACAAATAAGATCATAACCACAAAAACATTCACCACTTGACACAAATGTTTATACGTGGAAAACCCAAATAGGTAAAAACCATGGTGAGATGAGACTCACAAGGATAGCTATCTGAACTCTTCTGAAGTTCGCCCTATTAGGATCCAAGCCTGTTAAAGCTTTACAATAAGTCCTATTAAGAACTAATTCTAGTTAGGAATCACCTGGTTAAAGGATTTACAAATATGCCTTGATGAAAAGCATGATACCCTGTTAGGAGTAGCCTTGCTGGAGGATTTAAGAATCCAATCTAATGGACCACCTTGTTAGAGGATTTAATGAGTAACCAAGCTTGTTAGAGCTTACCTGGTTAAGGGATTTCACTTCTATTGTAATTGTTAGAGAACAATAGGTTTTCTTGATCTGTCTGAGTAGCACTACATTTGCTTGATTAGATCCTTTTAAGCTTCAATCTGCCTTCACTCAAAGTGTAGATCCATTCACTGGTTAGGCAACTACACACTCAACAGGTTTCTATCAGTCTTGCCAACAAACTTTACAAACAACTTCATCGACCTTAAATACAAATCAATTAGGTCGGTAACACAACAAAAAACTAATTCTCATCATCGAGATTACAAAAAAGTTAGTACAATCTTGACCGTTAGAAATCATGACAATCTCTTCACATTCTTCAAGAAAATTCCAACTGCTCCATGATCATCGCTTCATCGGACTTTGTAACTCATCACACGTTGTGCATTAGATGCAATCCACTTTTCTCCTTCCCTAGACAAAAACAAACGTGCCAAAACAATTTGAACTTATCCTCATACAATGATCACTGAACTTATCTTCATACAATGATCACACGTGTCTCCATCATTACCACTCATAAGATAATAAACCAAAAAACTTGATTGGTTAGGGTTTAACAACTGATAGGGTTTACTGGTTACATTGCATAGAAAGGTTTAACCCTTTACATCGGTTTACCGGTTCAACTTACAAACTTTACATACCGGTTTACAACATCTTCCACAAAGCTCTTCTTACTGGTTACTAGCCAATATAAAAAATAACAATATCAACAATAAATGAATATCATTATCGGTTCAATTGACATCAATGACAACATATCATTAATGCAATCTCTATGCAAAATGCCAACAATCTCCCCCTTTGGCATTGATGGCAATACAAATATCAACGCCTCTGATTGCTGCTGAGATTGGTGAATAGGAATCCTGATTTACATTACCAAGTATTCACCTTGCTTTGTCTGTCTTCAGCCTACCGCTGGTTCACCTAATTAGACACATAATTATTCTCCTTAATCACATAATTCTTCTCCCCCTTTGACAACAATGCCAAAATGAAAAAAAATGTAATTCTGCTCTCACTGTGCATCAACATCATTCTGCAACTTGATGCTCTCCCTGTGGAATACATCCACTTCTTCATCAATCCATGTAAAATTCTACAAGTGGTTCAAGGACTAATGTAATCAACATCATGGTCAACTAACTTCACGAAGAGGGACAACCCCCAATTGACTTCTAAGATACTCAAAAGTGGTCTTAGGTAGAGGTTTGGTAAAGATATCTTTAAGCTGCTCCTTGGTAGAAACATGCTCCAAGATAACATCTTTACATTGAAATTTTTCCCTCAGGAAGTGATATTTAAATTCAATGTGGTTAGTCCTTGCGTGCAAAACATGATTTTTTGAAATATTTATTGCACATGTATTACCACACAAAATCTTTATTGGTTATGACATTTCCATCTTCAAACCTTCCAAAAAGTTCCTCATCCACATAGCTTGTGTGGAATTCATATAAGCTGCTACATACTCAGCTTCAACAGTAGATTGTGAAGTACAACTCCGCTTTTTACTACTCCATGAAACTAGCCTTCCTCCTAGAAAGAATGCTCCATGAAATCAACATCTGTGTATGCTTTCAAATCAAAATTTCCACCATATGGATACCATAACCCATAGTCAATAGTACCTTTCAGATATCTAAAAATTCTCTTGGTTTCCATCAAATGTGCCTCCCTTCGGTTCTTCTGAAATCTAGCAACAATACCAACTACATGGGCAATATCCGGTCGACTATGAACAATGTAATTTTCCAATCATTGGCCTGTATTCCTTTTCATCTATAGACTTAGATGCATCTTCCTTGGACAATTTACAACCTGTAACCATTAGGGTTCCAACTGGTTTACAATCACTCATACCAAAAGTCTTCAAAACCTCTTTCACATACTTGGATTGAGTAATGAAAATACCATTCTTCATCTGGTGTATCTGTAAGCCTATGAATTTTTTAATTTCCCCTACTAATGACATCTCAAACTCATTCTTCATTTCATCTGCAAAACAATTACTCATGTCATCATTTCCTCCAAATATAATGTCATCAACAAATACTTCACTAACTAGTATTTCATCTCCTTTAGACTTGAGATAAATGTTGTTGTCATCACTGGTTCTAGCAAAGCCTATCTTCATTAGATGAGTATTAAATTGCTCATGCCATGCTCTAGGTGCCTGCTTTAATCTGTACAAAGTTTTATGCAATTTGCATACCATGTCTTCCTTATCTGTCAATGCATAACCACCGGGCTGCTCTATATAAACCTCTTCTTCCAGTATCCCATTCAAGAATGTAGACTTAACATCTATCTGGTATACTTGAACTTCTTATGAGCTGTAAATGCAAGAAATTTTCTGACACCTTCTAGTCTTGCTACTAGTGCAAAAGTTTCTCCATAATCTTCTCCATCTTCTTGTGCATAACCTTTGCATACTAATCTTACCTTGTTGCGAACTACAACACCATCTTCATTTAACTTGTTTCTAAACACCCATTTGGTACCTATAACATTATTGTTTACCAGTCGGGGTACCAGGGTCCAAGTGTTGATCTTCTCAATTTGATCCAACTCCTCCTCCATAGCTTTCACCCAATGATCATCACCAAATGCCTTTTTAGCACTTCTAGGTTCAAAGGTGGAGATCATGCAAGAGTTATCTCTTATTCTCCTTCTAGTTAGTACATCGACATCCTTATCTCCAATTATCTATTTAGGACTGTGATTCAGTCTCACATACCTAGGAATAACATGATCATTATCTTCAGGTTTAGCTTGTTCATTATCATCTTCTTCTGAATTTATTTGTTCCGGTTGAACAAGTACATCAAGATTTGCTTTATCAATTTCTGATTTCACAGTTTCAAGTTCCAAAAGAAAAATTCAAGGATCTTCATCCTTCTTCTCATAACTGGTTCCATCTGAAACTTTAGGACATTCATCTACACGAACATCAACACTCTCAACAATTTTCTGTGTCTGTTTGTTGAAGCATTTATAGGCCTTACTCTTGGTGGAATAGCCAAGAAATATGCCTTCATCACTCTTAGCTTCAGACTTGCTTATGTAATCACCTCATTTAATAAAAATTTTGCTTCCAAATATCTTAAAATAGCTAACATTAGGTGATCTCCCATACCAGTATTCATATGGGGTCTTGCCCTTACCTCTTTTCACCAGAACTCAGTTCATTGTGTAGACAACTATACTTACAACTTCTTTCCAAAATGTTTTTGCTACACCATTCTGTTGTGGTGTCCTTGGTGTAGAAAGCTACAGCTTGATACCATTATCATCACAATACGTAGTGAACTCCACTGAAGTGAATTCACCACCTTGATATGTTCTTAGACATTTTATCTTTTTGCTACTCTCTTTCTCAACTAAGGCTCTGAATGCCTTGAATTTACCAAAAGCTTCATTCTTATCCTTCAAGAATGTGACACACATCATCCTTGAACAGTCATCAATGAAGATCATGAAATATCTATCACCTTGAATGCTTCTTGTTCTTATTGGTCCACATAGATCTGTATGAACCAAATCTAACAAGTTCTCTACTGAGAAGGACTTCATCTTGAAAGTTGAAGAAGTCATCTTTCCTAGCTGACATTCTTTACAAAGAGCATTAACCGATTTGTCTAGCTAAGGCATACCTCTTACTGTCTTAGACTTGCTTACTTTAACAATATTGTCAAAATTTATATGACAAGATCTCCTATGCCAAAGCCATCTATCATCTATTTTTTCAATTAAATAGTTGCTAACTTTAGGATTGAGATGAAATAGATTACCTCTAGTTTGTTTCCCGGTTGCAATCAATTCACCTTTGTTGTCAAAGATTTTGCACATTCCATTTCTAAACTTCAGTGGGTATCCTCTGTCATTAAGTTGTGCCACACTTAAAAGATTATGCTTTAGGCCTTCAACCCAATAGACATCGTCAGCACTGCTCTTCCCATTAAGAGAAATAACTCCCTTACCTTTAACCATAAAGGGTGAGTCATTGCCAAATCTGACAACACCGCTATCAAATTCCTTCAAAGAAAGAAATTTGCTTCGATCACCAGTCATGTGATGTGAACAACCACTATTAATGATCCAATCATCAGAGTTATCCATTCTAGATACTAGTGCCTTCTGACTTGATATTTCTTCCTTAATAGCTACAAACACAATATCTTCACTAACATCATCATCAGATTCTTCATCAGTAATACCACTGTCAATAGCTACAAGACAATCTCTCTTGCCTTTACCCTTATACTTCTTAAATGTCTCTCTTGTATTCATTTTCACCATTAGGGCAATTAGCTGCTATATGACCAATCTTGTTGCATGCAAAACATTTTAAAGATAGCTTACCTCTATATTTACCAGTGCCTCTAGGCAGTTGTTTTGCCAAGAATGCTTCAAGTTCCACTAAGTCGTCTTCATCTTCAACATCTCAACTGGATCTAGATTCATAGCTATGGCCGGTATCTCTACTTCTTCTCACAGATGGGTTAGAGACAAAAGCTTTGAATGTAGATTCTGATTACTGTACACTACCATCATAGCCATTTAGTTCAAAAGCAGTAAGTTTGCCAATAATAGAGTCAAGAGTTACCTTTGTCTTGTCAATGGATTGCAGCTCCTGAATAGCTGCAACTCGGATAGCATAGACTGGTAGCAGGGTTATCAGTACCTTATTGATCACTGTGGCATCTTCCACTTTCCCTCCTGCACTCTTTATCTCACCAACTATCTGTTTAATCCTTTGACCATAATGCTGGATATTCTCACCTTCAGACATTCTCATGTCATCAAACTTTCCTCTTAAACTCTCCTCTTTGGCAATCTTAACATGTTCATCACTACTATAAATCTCTTCAAGTTTTTGCCACACTTCATGTGTAGTTTCAAGACCATGAACATCTACATATTTAGCATCAGACAAAGAATTGATAATAGCCTCTAATGCTTGGTGATTTTCTTGCTGTTCTTTCTTCTGATCACCAGTCAGGATTCCAGTAGGTGTAATATACTTAGTTCCTATATGATCCCAATACTGACTACCAAGACTCTTAATGTAAATCTTCATTCTATCACTCCATATTCTATAGTTATCTTTGTTGAACTTCGGACCTTATTTCTTCATCATGATCTACAAGATCTTTTCCTCAAGCTATTAGTGTTTTAGATTAAGAGGACCTAAGATGCTCTGATACCAATTGATGGTATGAAAGAATAAGTATCTAGTAGAATACTGAGAGGGAGGGGGGGTGAATCAGTATATTGAAAAACTGATACAAAGTCCCCAAACTCAAACTCAGTCACACAAAGTAAACATATCTCAGTCAAGATCAATATTCATAAGAATACTTGACATCAACTGGTTTAACTGTTTTGATAACTTAACAATAAACAACTTTAATCTTGTAAACATCAATAATGCTTAATCATAACTCAACATATTCATCTCTCAATGCTTCTAGTTATCATTCCTTATCAGAAGTTAGCCAAATCAACCAATGAGATCATAACCACAAAATATTCACCACTTGACACAAATGTTTATACATGGAAAACCCAAATAGGTAAAAACCACGGTCAGATGAGACTCACAAGGATAGCTATCTGAACTCTTCTGAAGTTCGCCCTGTTAGGAGCCAATCTTGTTAAAGCTTTACAATAAGTCCTGTTAAGAACTAATTCCGATGAGGAATCACCTGGTTAAGGGATTTACAAATATGCCTTGATTAAAAGCACAATACCTGTTAGGAGTAACCTCGCTGGAGGATTTAAGAATCCAATCTAATGGACCACCTTGTTAGAGGATTTAATGAGTAACCAAGCTTTTCAGAGCTTACCCGGTTAAGGGATTTCACTTCTATTGTAATTGTTAGAGAACAATAGGTTTTCTTGATCTGTCTGAGTAGCACTACATTTCCCTGATCAGACCCTTTTAAGCTTCAATCTGCCTTCACTCAAAGTGCAGATCCATTCACTGGTTAGGCAACTACACACTCAACAGGTTTCTATCAATCTTGCCAACAAACTTTACAAACAACTTCATCGACCTTAAATACAAATCAATTAGGTCGGTAACATGGCAAAAACCTAATTCTCATCATCGAGATTTCAAACAATTCGGTACAATCTTGACTGTTATAAATAATGACAATCTCTTCACATTCTTCAAGAAAATTCCAACCGCTCCATGATCACCGCTTCATCAGACTTTGTAACTCATCATGCGCTGTGCATTAGATGCAATCCACTTTGCTCCTTCCCTAGACAAAAACAAACATGCCAAAACAATTTGAAGTTATCCTCAAACAATGATCACACGTGTCTCCATCATTACCTCTCATCAGATAATAAACCAACAAACTTGATCGGTTAGGGTTTAACAACTGATAGGGTTTACCAGTTACATTGCATAGAAAGGTTTAACCCTTTACACCAGTTTACAACTTATAAACTTTACATACCGGTTTACAACATCTTCCACAAAGCTCTTTTGACCGGTTACTAGCCAATATCAAAAACAACAATATCAACAATAACATGAATATCATTACCGGTTCAATTGACATCAATGACAACATATCATTAATGCAATCTCTATGCAAAATGCCAACAAACTCAAAATGCCAACAAAATCCTCATAAGCCATATTTGCCAAACTCCTGTTATGTTCACTGAACCTCAAGGGGAACATCCTATTTCTTGTCATAGGCACAACAGTGATCACCCTATTACCCTTATTCTTATCATAGATAGTACTTGTCTTATTCTCAAAGACTACTTTATAATTTTTCTCACATAGCTGGCCAACACTTAACAAATTATGCTTCAACTATGGAGTATAATAAATATCATGTATACTCTTTATATCTTCTTTTGTTTGGACCTCCATAGCTCCTTTGGCAGAAACCTCCAATGATTTATCATCACCAAGCTGGATCTTGGATTTGAAACTTTCATCCTTTGTTGAGAACAACTTCTCATTCCCTGTCATATGGTTAGAGCATCTAGAATCTAGGTACGAAACATCTTTACTAGTATTTTCACCCTTGGCATAAGATAAAATAAGTGATCAAGAGGATTCTCACTACTTTCTTGAGCATAGTTAACACTTTTACCTTCTTTCAATCTGCATTCTCTTTCAAGGTAGTCATACCTATTACAATGGTAACATTGAACATTTCTCTTATTAAATTTGCCTCTACCTCTTCCTCTGGAACCACCTCTTCCTCTTGAGCCACCTCTGCCTCTACCTCTTGAAGAATTTTGGCTTTGCCCTTTACCTTGCCCTTGATTGATTTTGGTACTACTGCTGCTTGCATCTTCATTCTTTGTAATTTATAATTTAGAGGAAAACACTTTCTCTACACCTTCAAAAGTATCTTTCAATCTTTCTTCATGAGACATTAGAGATCCAACCAATTGATCAAACTGTAGTTTTGTCAAATCCTTGCTTTCTTCTATGATTTTACAACATGATTCCATCTGGGTGTCAAAGATCTCAAAACCTTGTTTTATCAAAACTTCATGGCTTACAATTTCCACAAGTGTAGCCATTTTCTTGACCACATTTTTGACTCTGACACAATAATCGCTTATACTTTCAGCTTTTTGCATCTTCAAATTCTCGAATTCTCTCTTCAACGTCTGAAGCTTGACCACTTTAACTTGATCACTACCTTGGTAAGCTTCTTGTAGAGTCTTCCAGGCATCTTTGGTAGTTGTTGCTCTTGATATTCTTGGAAATAAGCTCTTATCAAGAGCTATTTGAATGTGAAACAAAGATTGAGCATTATTTTTCCTTGCTTCATTGTTCTTTCATTCGCTGTAAGGGCATTCCAATCAGCTGGATCCTCATAACCTGTTTCAATAATCTCCCACAAATATTTTCCAATAAAAAAGGTCAACATCTTAATGCACCAATAATCATAATCATTCCCATCAAATTCTGGAATGGGCATCTGGTTAGAATTCGACATGATTAACTTTGGCGAAATTCCAACTGTAAAATATTTAACCCAAAACAATATTACCTACTCTGATACCACTTGTAGAATTTTGAGCCTGACATGTCCTCTTTGAACGAACTGATTAATAAAAAATAATAATAGAGAGAGAAAACAATAACAACAAAAGAATAAATTGCAAAAGAAATCATAATTTAGAATAAAAAACAAAGTGCCCTATTTTTAGAACTGCACACACAAATTTCTTTTATTGCAACTTACATAAAGTAATACAGAAACCAATAATTTATAAATATTGAAAACTAAAAATAAGATTGTAGTTTTACAGTGCATAACACACTCTAATTCAAGCTTGAGATTAATTGAGACTATTGCATGATGACTGGTATTATATAGCTACAGCCATGCATGAAACTAAAAAAGACTCTCAAATTAGATTGCTATTCACTAAATACATGCATAATAGATAGCATT
Source organism: Cryptomeria japonica (assembly GCF_030272615.1). NCBI lineage: Eukaryota > Viridiplantae > Streptophyta > Pinopsida > Cupressales > Cupressaceae > Cryptomeria > Cryptomeria japonica. The sequence goes on from NC_081411.1 coordinate 159,607,169, forward strand.
ACAAAGTCTACGGTGGGAGAAAGTAAACTAGACTTTATTGCTACAAACAATAGCTTATTACATGCTTAATTCCTAGAATTTGAACTAGCGGTTCCTAAAAACTAATTCAATTCCTAACTACGAATCCAAAAAATAAATACACTATCGGTGGATGGTTGTGCATGACGTGTTTGGCAGTAGAAGCTAAAAATACTAGCTATGCATGAACAACATCAACTATCTTCAAGGAGAAGAGCTTCCTGATGAACACACAAGGTCTTGGGAAAGAAAAATTATTGCTCCAGATGGCACCCAACTATGTTTTGAATGTAATCCAATTGAAAGTATTGTAGTACAGACAAATTATGAGAAGTTTTGTTGTGAAGTTTATGTTCTTCCTGGGTGTTACCCTCCATATTTTCGCTTGCACTATGTCTCTCGTGTCCTCAAATAAGGAGTGTTTATTCAGTCTTACCTTGTATAATTCTAGTTTTTGTATTGTTGAAGTTTTTCTTGAACTTGAACCTATCGATTGAACCTTTGCAAAGTTCAAAGTTTGAGTTCAACTCGAGCGGGTTGTATCACAACTTTAGTTTTATGAGTGTAAGGTCTTTGTAATTTTTGGTCATTGAACTTGAACTTTGAACCTTGTTTGGTTCAAGGTTCAACACACAACTAAATATGAAGACAAGGTGATTAATGAAGCATATTGTGGGCAAAGTCTGTAATTTTGAACCTTCTGATTGAACCCCGTAGGTTCAAGGTTCAAAGTTCAAAGTTCAAGTTCAGGTTCGGGTTCAAAGTTCAAAAAAGTTCAAAGGTTCAACGCGCAACAGAATGTGAAAGAAAAGTGATCAATGAAGCATATTGTGGGAGAAGTTTGTAATTTTGAACCTTTTGATTTAACTTCGTAGGTTCAGGTTCAAGGTTCAATGGTTCAGTCTGACAACTCAATTCTGCACGTGTCCGCCAACCCAAAAATGCAGCCAAAACAAAGTTGTGAATTTTTAAAATATGAATCCAACCCACCTAATATTTTGGTCTCAAAGGCTCCCAAATTTAGTTTCATGACTATATGAGCTCATATGATGTATTTTTAAAATATTTTCTCAGTGCATGTAATATGGTTGGTAGGGTCAATTTACAAAGGAAGTACCTTGATTTGGTGAGTTGTTAAAAAATGGTTAAAAATCATTTGTAATTTTAAATATCATAACTTATCACAAATTTTCATGGCTCTAGGATGCATGTCTAATCTAGGGCGAATTTAGTAAAAAGTGCTTGCAAGATAAATTAGACTTTCTTACTTTTTTATGTATACTATTTTGAAACAATTTTAGATGTTTTAAAATATGTTTGAGAGCAACAATTTCACGGGAATGTGAATTTTATTCCCTTTACCAAGAATCAGTTATTGATAACTGAAAGTCTCTTTAAAAAAGGAGGCTATATATATGTAATGAAAAGAAAGAGCAGGGGATTCGTATTCTTTTTCTTCTCTGCTGTTAAAAAGAGAGGGCAACATAGTTTTTTGGACTACACAGTTTTATTTTTCGCAAGTGTTGAGTCTGTGAGCACACATTTTGGTATTGATGAAATAAAGAAGATTTGCTCATCTGCGTATCTATCAATATTTTCTTTTGGTTACTATGAACTTTATTTCTCTTGTAATTACCTTTCATTTCCTTTTCTGTTACATCAAATATTGTATATGCATTTGATTCTGAAACTTTGATTTCAGAAATAACTTGTATGTTGGAAAGAAATCTATTGTTAGCTCTTTGCCCAGGCTTTCTGATCCCCCTTGTCCTTTGAGGCATGAGAGAGACTCGATCAGAGTCTAGGGCATTTTGATTCTATTGGAAAGGGTATTTTTGTGGGTGTGGGTAATTAAATTGTGTTTTACTTATCTTCATTCACTTCATTATAAATCTACTATTCACATCTGTGTCATGGCTATGAGCAGATGTTAGTTGCCTTTATTGCTTTCTGGTTGAAAGCATATTCAGAAAGTATACATTTTTATCCAACGAAGGGAGTTGTACCTTCATATCAAAATTCAGAGAGCACTTGTACTCACCATTGCAAGTGACTCAACTGTTGGTTCTTATTTTTTTCTTTTAATTTGGGCATTTGGGAGTCATTTTTAAAAGGTATTTAAGAAAGACAAATATGTTAACCAACACTGGGTATGTTTTAATTATGAAATTGGCTTTATGTTTCGTACCTAGAGTGTAATTGACATAGGAGTTTGTGGGTGTTGTTTTAGAGGGGTTTGTAAGGATTGTGATGCAGAGAATTATGCCAATTTTCAAGCTAATGCAAAAGACAATAATGGTCGAGCAATGGTTTTAGTGGACAAACAAGGAAATTCTAGACATCCTCATATGTTTTATTATATCCAGGGTTTTACAACACAGGATATTATGGGCTTCAATGATGATTATGCTGAAAGTGATGAGAAGAAAGAACAAATCTCAAATGATGATGTTCAGATCTCTCATGAAGATCAGAATTCGATAGATTCACAAGACTCTGGGAATGAGATGGGGCAATATTTATATTCAAATGTGACTATGCAAGATCTTCATTCAAATGTGAATCTTGGTGTGGCTGAATGCATTACATATGGACTATTTGTAATGAATACTGTTGGATTTTTGTTGCTTGCTGATCACTATTTTGGTATTAATGTTTATTCTCTTTTTGAAACTCCTGAAATTTCTGATGAAGAAGCTGCAGAGATTTTACGATTGCCTAGTGAAGGAATAAATTGTGATGTGGAGGATTTGTGTGTGATATGCTTTGATTCTTTGGAAAATAGTTGTGAGGATCTGAAATAGTTGCCATGCAAGCACATATATCATTATAAGTGTATTATGAGATCCACCAAATTTAAGAACAACTGTCCCTTATGTCGTGAGAAATTCGACCATAGGGAAAGATAGTCATGTTGAAAAGATGAATAAAATTTTAGTGTATTTCTAAATTTATTGATTGCTTCTATTTTATTCTATCTAATAAGAGAGATTCTTTTGAAAAAAATAAATATGCAAATGTTAAATGATACTTATTTATTGTGATGTATATTTAGCATATATTTCAATTTTATAAAATATTTATTAAAAATATTTTTTGTTTATTGTTTTTTTTATTGAAAATAAAATATAGACATAATTTTATTTTTTTATTGAAAATAAAATATAGACATAATTTTATTTTTTTATTGAAAATAAAATATTATATATAAATATTGATGACATGCTTAAAAATTGATGGACAATTTATAATAGAACATGAAGTTTCAATAGAAAATAATTTAAATTTATTATTTTAAACACAAGCAAAAAAATTGAAAGATCATTGAAATCAAATTTTGTCTTAGTCCTTGCATATTCACTACTTGCTCCTTTTAAAAAACTCATTCTTCTCATGAAACAACTCTACTTGGTTTACCTTCACCATTAAGTGGTTCTTTCCCATGTCTTCTATCTGTCATACCTTCTACTAACAAGAAACACTTCTCTATGTGTTTGTCATTTTGGGCCAGCCTTAAATCACATGTACACTAAGCAACATATTAAACCTAGATAATGTCAATCAATTCTGAGTGTTTAACACTTTTAACTCTAGAAGTCAAAGCTTAGAGTGTTTGATTTAAGCCATCCAATCATTTTGCACATCTTCAAAATCTCATGAAGTGCTATCCCTTTAAGAATTTCATGAAATGCAAGGTCTTGAGGTTGACTAGAACTGTCCTTTTGTAGTTTCCATTGTCCATCTTATATGTTTGTTAAGAGGATCCAATATTGTTCTTGTCACTATGCAAGAGGTTAGAAAATTGTTGACTTTCTTGATATCATTGCCTTATTCTAGATGTATTCTTTCTCTTTTCACTCATGAAAACTCTGTCCATTGCTGACAAAGTGACCATCTTGAGCTCACCATAACATTTTGATTGATGCAGGAGTATCCCCAATTCACAACAATCTTGCATCAACCAAAACAAATATTTTCTTTCTGTTTGCAGTTTCAGTTTTCATTTATGTGTGTCCTAGTTTTGGCTCACCGGATCCTGTGGAGTTGGATTCTACTTGAAGACTTGATCATCTTTCTTTCTTTCAGACCGCATCTCATTTGGATCACTTACTGACAAGAGATCGCTACCGGTTTCCATGACAATTTCTTGTTATCGGTTGTTCCTTTGTTACTAGTTGCCTAAGACCTATTCTGGTGATCTACCAGAACCCATTCTGAAGCTTGTGGAGCCTTAGGCATTGATTTTGATGTTCCTTTGTGTGTGGTTGGTAAACCTAAACCACCAAAATAACTTGGGGATAGGCGTACGATTGAAGAAAATCCAATCTTGTTGCAGGGTCTTTTGGACCATTTTCTTCCAAGCCCTAGAAAACCGGATTTTGGAGGCCTAATAGGGGCTCATTCCTTGTAGCCCTTTTCTAGGCAAAATGGTGAAATCGGTAAGAAAGATAATGGATGCAAACTACAAATGGAACCAAATGGTAATCACTTCATGTTAAATTCTACCTCCACACCTTTTCAATAACTCACAAGAGCAGGAGGTAAAATTGACAACTTGAAGACAAGACAACAAGAATGAGCAAGTGGGAAACACCTTGAAATGGTAGGGTTCCTAGTTAAACACTTGATGCAAACACCTTGAGATTGACAAGAAGCAAGCCCTATAAGATATTGAGAAGGACTTGGAGGTATTAGAGCATAGATAGACTTGGAGAGGTTGGTGGAATTGAGTAACACCAGCTAGGTGAAGTGTGAGCAAGCTAGGTGAACCCCATCAAATTGGTATCAGAGACTATAAGATTTGGGCTAGGTGAGTAGATGTCCTTAGTGGAATTTGTAGGAGACAACAACATGCTGACCAATGTAGAGTTGGAAAAGAAAGTGGATGATCAGGAGGAAGAAAATAGACTCCTGAAGGAGAAGTTGCTAGAATTGGAGAGTAAGCTTGGAGAGGTAGAAACCAAGGAAAATGAAGTGTTGGTAAAAGTGGAAGGAGAAGAAGGGAAGGGTAAATAAGTGCAAGAGATAGACAAGATACCTGAACCTGATCCTATCCTAGAGAAAGAATCTTTCCTGAAGGCATTGAAGGCCTTGAGTGGCAAATCACTGGAAGGATTGTCATTGTTCACTGGTAAGATGGAGGTAGAAGTAGTCCTAAAGTGGATAGAAGGCATGGAGAACCATTTTGAATGTGAAGGCATAACTGAAGCCCAGAGAGTCAAGGTAGCCAAGTCAAGGATGAGAGGAGCTTCTCTCACATGGTGGAAATTTGTGCAAGATGAAAGGAATAAAATGAGCAAAGCACCCATCTCTTCTTGGAAAGGGATGTTAGTCAAAATCAAAGAAGTCTATCTTCCTGATGACTATGAAGTGCAAATTCATAGGAAGAGGTAAAACTTAAGACAAAAAGACCTTGATGTCAATAGCTATATGGAGGAATTTCACAAACTTAGCTTAGATCGCATGCAGTGGAAGAAGAGAGTCTCAAGGTTGCTAGGTACCTTAATAGTCTATGGTGGAACATCCAAGAGGAAATCAATTTAATGAGCCCAAAAACAGTCCATCAAACCTATCAACTTGCCCTTAAGGTAGAGGAAAAATTGAAAAGGAGACATGACTCAAGCAATAATAGGGACAAAGGTAGAGGAAAAGACAATAGAGGCCATAGAGGAGGCTTTGGAGGAAGGAGTTCTGAACAAAGAACACAAGGTGATCCAACAGTGGCCCCTATACGTAGCATCATTATAGAAAGTGGTAGTAGAAAAGGAGGATTAAATAGAGGAAGGGGATCCAACAGTGGTTTCAGGGGAAGATCTAGTGGCCAAGGTAGAGGTTCTTCATACTTTACAACAATGAAGTGTTACCATTGTAACCAACTTTGCAAAATCAATTATGAATCGTAGATCGCGGGAACATGTCAGCCACACACAAAGGAACATCAAAATCAATGCTTAAGGCTCCACAAGCTTCAGAATGGGTTCCGGTAGATCACCAAAATAGGTCTTAGGCAACTAGTAACAAAGGAACAACCGGTAACAGATTGGATTTTCTTCAATCGTACACCTATCCCGAAGTTATTTTGGTGGTTTAGGTTTACCATCTCATCGTACAATTCCCTAACCCAAAAATGAGGGTTTTGAAGGGTTTCTAGGCCTCTGAACCTCATTGTTGGATCATTGATTTAGGGTCAACATACCACATTGTGTCAGAAGAGGTAGTGAGTAAGCTCAAGTTACAAAGGATACCCCACAACAACCCTTATACAGTCACTTGGTTGAACAAAGGCCAACATGTCCTAGTCAATGAGCAAGCATGGGTGGATTTTACCATTGGGAGGTATAAGGACAAAGTGTTATGTGATGTCCTACCCATGGATGCATGCCATCTTCTATTAGGAAGACCATGTCAATTTTATAGACAAGCTATTCATGATGGAGCCAAGAATGCATACTCATTCAAGAAAGATGGAGTCACATTCAAGATCCAATCTATCCTTGAGGAAGGTGAAAAGAGAGTAGTAGGTCCTAATGTTCTTTTGGTGAGTGAAAAACAATTCTTGAAGACACTAGAGGAAGGTGAAGGTATACAATTTGTATTAGTAATCAAGCCTAAAGAGGAAGGCAAGAAAGAGCATCCAGATTTGCCAATGGAGGTTCAAGACCTATTGAAGAAGTTCAAAGGCATAATGAGTGATGGACAACCAACCACCTTACCTCCTAAAATAACCATAAGCCATCAAATAGAATTCATTCCCAGAGCATCCTTACCTAACAAGGCAACTTACAAAATGACTCCCCAACAAAACGTTGAGATTGCCAAGCAAATCCAAGAGCTTTTAGACCAAGGCCTAATTAGGAAAAGCATTAGCTCTTGTGCTGTCCCTATCGTGTTAGCCCCAAAGAAAGGTGGTACTTGGAGATTGTGTACTGATTCTAGAGCTATAAATAGGATCACCATCAGATATAGGTTTCCAATTCCTAGAACAGAAGAACTAATGGATTTTTTAGGGGAAGCCAAGTACTTTACCAAGATTGACCTTAAAAGTGGATACCACCAAATCAGGATTAAGGAGGGTCATGAGAAACTGTAAATTGGCCTACTCCTAAGTCAGCAATAGAAGTGAGAAGCTTCCATGGACTAGCTCAGTATTACAGGAAGTTCATTAGACAATTTAGTGCTATATGTGCACCAATGTTAGACACCATTAGAGGTGGAATGAAGGCAAATTTTTAGTGGAATGAACAAGAAAATAGAGGATTTGAAACCTTGAAGTAGAAGATAGCTATTCAACCGGTATTAGTGTTGCCTAGTTTTGAGAAACTTTTCATAGTGGAATGTGATGCAAGCAATATTGCAGTAGGTGTTGTCCTAAGCCAAGAAGAAAGATGAGTAGCTTCCATAGTGAGAATCTAAGTGATGCAAAGAGGAAATACTCCTCTTATGACTTGGAATTATATGATTTAGTGCAGGCTTTGAGGAAGTGGAGACACTATCTCCTTCCTAAAGAATTTGTAGTCTATACGAACAATCAAGCACGAAGATTTCTAAACTCACAAGACAAACTTAGTCATAAAACATGAAATGGGTAGAGTACATGCAAGCCTAAACATTCACGATCAAACAAAAAAAAGGATAGTTGAACCGAGTTGCTGATGCATTGAGCAGAAGGCTCTTGACAGTCCAAGAAATTCAGTTGAGGAGCATAGGTGTTGACAGTTTTAGAGGCCTATACCCGGAGGATGAAGACTTCTGAAATGCCTACAAGGTGTGCAAGGAATACCCAAATCATTTCCATAGTGAGTATTCATACTTTACTTTGCAAGATTGACTATTATTTAGAGGTGGACAACTTTGTGTGCCTAGAGGGTCAATGAGAGAATTCTCATACAAGAGAAGCATAATGACAACCTTAGTGGTCATTTTGGAGTCAATAAGACTCAAGATTTGGTTTAGAGGTATTATTATTAGCCTAGGATGAATCAAGATGTGAAAAGGTATGTGGAGACTTGTATTGTTTGTCAAAAGGCCAAGGGTACTTCTTCAAATGCCGGTTTATACCAACCTCTTCCCATACCAAATAGACCTTGGGAGTGCATTAGTATGGACTTTGTAGTAGGTCTACCAAGGACAAAGCAGGGATTTGACAACATTTATGTCATTGTGGACAGATTTAGTAAGATGGCCCACTTTGTGCCTTGCAAGACTACTCATGATGCATGCCAAATAGCTCATTTGTTCTTCAAGGAAATAGTAAGGATACATGGTTTACCCATGAGCATTGTTTCAGATAGAGACTCAAAGTTCATGAGTCATTTTTGGAAGACACTTTCGTACAATCTTGGCACCAACCTATCTTTTGGATCAGCCTACCATCCACAAATAGATGGGCAGACCAATGTGGTGAATAGAAGCTTAGGGAACTTATTGAGGTGCCTTACAAAAGAGTATGGTCAGACATGGGATCAAGTGCTTTCACAAGTTGAATATGCTTACAATGACATAATAAATAGGACCACCGACAAGATCCCTTTTGAAGTGGTCTATGGTGTTCACCCAAGGGGTATTTTGGAGCTAAGAGACTTAGGTAATGCAGCGGCAAGAAGTGGATATGCAAAAGACTTTTCTCAGTCAATGAAGGAAGTACATGAATTAGTCAAGCAAGCATTGATGGAGAACACAAGCAAAATTAAGCAAAAAGTTGATGAGAGAGGAAGAAGCTACAATTCCAAGTAGGAGATATTGTCATGGTGCACCTAAACAAAGCAAGGCTACAACAAGGGGTACCTAACAAGTTGCAAATGAGAAGGTTGGGTCCATGTGCCATTCTAGCCAAGTATAGAGAAAATGCATACAAAGTGGACCTACCTAGTGACATAGGATTGTCACCGGTTTTCAACATAGAAGGCTTAGTTTCCTACAAAGGACCAATTCAAGGTTCAGATTGCAGTCAATTAGAGGTATCAAATGATGCAAACAACCTTCAACTACCAGAAAAACCAAATCCAAAGGCTGAGAAGGTGTTGAGTTAAAGGATCGCTAAGAAGACAAGGCATCAAATCTATTGGGAGAACCTAATCAAATGGCTACATGGGTGCTTGACATAGAGTTTAAGAAGTTAGGCATTGATCAGAATATGATCCCCAAGGAGGTGACTTAGTTTTCTTTTATTTGGGAGAATGGTGCGGGAGCACCTAGGACTTAGGCTTATAGTCTTTTCTAAATTTTGGCTTGTACTGACCTTATCCAAGTCAAGTGTAGGCCTAGTTGAGTTAGTTATAAGTAGTGGTTTGAGTAGGAAATTGACCTTCTTGATGGTGAAAAGTGGTAAAACTTGGTATGAGCATGAGTGAGGTTTAGAATAGTCTTAGGAAAGCTTAAAAATTCATGAGTAAAGACTTAGAATAGGTTTCATAGGTTGGAAAAGCAAAAAGTGCAAAATTGTAAAAGTTGTCATGACAACTTTTATCCTAAAATGCTTAGCGATGGAGTTAGGGATAGCACAAAACCATAGAATGTTTCAAAATGTGGGGAAGACTATAAGAACCTCCTCTTTCATAGTTACGAAGGTTGGAGTTTTGTTTTTGTATGATCAACAATCTGAAACTACTCATTTTCGGACCGTTTGCCACTATTTTGGCTTATTTTGCTTGCAATGTGAATACAAATGGATTGAATCCATTGATCCCATAATGGATTGAGTTTCTTTGGTGTGTCTTAGAGTCATTTGTTTCATTTCAATCTTTTTAGATAGTGTGTGTTCGTGTTTTCATAGTTTTGTTTTCAAACAACCAATTTTGGCTTGTATATAGCAATTTTGTGTAAAATGGTTGCCCCATAAAATCCCTCCATGCTACCATCACGACCTATTGGGAAATGGAAGGAAACCACTTTTATAGTGCATATATGTAGGGATAATTTCTGGAAGTGATGTTTGATATGGCTACCACCTTGTTCTAGGCGAGTCCAGGAGCAACCCGGCTAGAGAACATGGTGAAATTTGAGTGCATAGTGCAGGGGTGAGCACAAAACCACAACCAAACCTTTTGGAGGGGTCCATGAAGTTCCTAAAAAATTTCCATTACAAGGAGAATCATTGAAAAGACCTGTAGATATCCATTTATCAAATTTGACCAGTCAATGCCGGTTCAGAGGCCTAGAAACCCTTCAAAACCCTCATTTTTGGGTTAGGGAATTGTACGATGAGATGGTAAACCTAAACCACCAAAATAACTTGGGGATAGGTGTACAATTGAAGAAAATCCAATCTTGTTGCAGGGTCTTTTGGACCATTTTCTTCCAAGCCCTAGAAAACCGGATTTTGGAGGCCTAATAGGGGCTCATTCCTTGTAGCCCTTTTCTAGGCAAAATGGTGAAATCGGTAAGAAAGATAATGGATGAAAACCACAAATGGAACCAAATGGTAATCACTTCATGTTAAATTATACCTCCACACCTTTTCAATAACTCACAAGAGCATGAGGTAAAATTGACAACTTGAAGACAAGACAACAAGAATGAGCAAGTGGGAAACACCTTGAAATGGTAGGGTTCCTAGTTAAACACTTGATGCAAACACCTTGAGTTTGACAAGAAGAAATCCATAGAAGAGATTGAGAAGGACTTGGAGGTCTTAGAGCATATCTAGACCTGGAGAGGTTGGTGGAATTGAGTAACACCAGCTAGGTGAAGTGTGAGCAAGCTAGGTGAACCCCATCATTTTTGGGCCGACTGGATCCTTTGGATCAATATATATATATATTCGTAATCATGCTTTGGAATGCAATAAATTAGAATCAATAAGAGTATCATATAGATATACTGTGCCTATAAGATATATCTTTCGATTCAAGCTCCTGATTGTGACCTATTCTACCAGGCCTGTGTGCCAATATGTTGTAACCCACTTGTTACCGGTTGGATGTAATCAAATTTCATGTAATAAAACTATCTAATCTGCATTTCCTCCATCATATCTTTATGTTTCTATTGTGTTTACTCTTGTTGACTGGTCTGGACCGATCTCCTTGAAGTCCCTCCTCACTGGTGACTGCTTCAAGTGGTATCAGAGAGAAGTTTCATTCCGGAGGTTATGTGTCCTAAATTTTATTGTAGGGTGGTGGATTACGGATCCGACCTGCAATTATAGAGGACTAGCGTGAATTAATGGCACAAAGAGGAACTAGGAATGGTGGAGTGCGTGGGAATGCAAACCCTGTTGTGATGGAGATGTTGCAAGGAATAGAAGCCCGTTTAGAAGCTGTGGAGACAACCCAAAGAAGAGGTTGACATATTAAAGATGTAAGTGAATATGAAGGAGAAGAAGCCCCAACAGAACAAGTAAACCTACTAGCAGTTGATCTAGATGAAGAAAGGTTTTAAAGGTTTTGAGTAGGGCGAACACTAAACCTCATTTTACCCCACCGAAATATGATGAGAAGTTAGATTCAGATGAATTGATGGATTGGATCTCAAAGATGGAGAAGTATTTCGATTTTAAAAATCCTGCAGAAGAGAGGAAGGTGAAATATGCCTGTACTCGGTCGAAAGGTCATGCATCTCTTTGGTGGGAACATTTGCAAGTTGATAGATAAAGAAGAGGTAAAGAAAAGATTAAGACATGGGATCATATGATTGTGAAGTTGAAATCAAAGTTTTTGCCAGTGAATTATCAAGTGGATTTGTTCCGGAAGTTGCAGAATCCAAGACAGAAGGAATCTAGTGTGAAGGAGTACATCGAAGCATTTTATAAATTAAACATTAGATCTAGACATGTTGATGATGAATTTGAACAAATTGTAAGATATTTGAATGGACTGCGGATGTCTATTCAATATGAACTCAGTATGATCAAATTGGAGAGTGTTGAAGAGGCTTACCAATATACATTAAAGGTTGAAGAGAAATTAAACAAAAGACATGAGCAGAGACATAGAGGTAGAGGTGGAATGTTTACTTGAGGAAGAGGATATACTGAAAGAAGAGGAACTAATATAGATCAAAATTAGGTCAAGGAAGTGAGAAAAGAAGGTAATTCATACTGGAAGGATGATATAAATTTCTACCGAAGGAGAGAACCGGATGGTTACTGAAATGAGAACTTTGGAAGACAAGATAATAGGAAATTTAGAGGAACCTGCTTTAAGTGTAGAGGAGAAGGACACCATGCATTAGAATGTAAGAAGACAAAGGATACCTAAAAAGCAGTAATGGTGGAAGAAAACCCCACCAGATTAGACAATAAACCGGAAGATGGAGAACTGCTAATGATGAGGAGAGCTTTGTGTCATACTGGAGGAGATGAAGAACCCTTGCAGAGGAAGAATCTATTTAAAACCAGATGTAAGGTATCAGAAAGTGTTGTAAATTTGTTATTGATAGTGGTAGTTTAGATAATCTTGTTTTAGAAGAGATGATGAATAAGTTGAAATTGGAGAGGTTGAAACACCCTAAGCCTTATTAGATAGCATGGATTCAGGATGAACATAAGCTGTTAGTAAGTGAACAATGTCTGGTGAAATTGAAAATTGGGAATTATCATGATGAAGTTTTGTGTGATCTTATGCCTATGGATATTTTTCATCTTTTGTTGGGTAGACCTTGGCAGTTTGATAGACAGGCAGTAAATGATAGAGGGAAGAATACATACACTATTGTGGCCAATGGAATGAAGCAAACCATGTTACCTTTGGAGGAACCTTTGAAGAATGAAGTCTGTACAAATGTCAGAATATTTTTAGTAGATGGAAGGAAATTCATGGATGGACTGAAACATGAGAATGTGCATTTTGCCTTAATTCCTAAGAAGACTGAGAGACTGAAATTGGAAGAAGAGCACCCACAAGAGATAAGAGATTTGTTGACAGAAAATGAGGACATCATTTCAGATAATGTACCTAATGGATTGCCACTTGTTAGAAGTATTAGTCATTGCATGGACTTGGTTCCTGGAGCTAGTTTGCCTAACAAAGCTGCACACTGGTTGACACTGACAGAGAATGAAGAACTGAATAGACAAGTGCAGGAGTTGTTGAAAAAAGGTTTGATTAGGGAGAGTCCGAGCCCTTGTACAGTACCACTAGTATTAACACCTAAGAAGAATGGAGAATGGAGGACGTGTATTGATTCAAGAGCAATAAACAAGATCATAGTGAAATACCAGTTTCCTTTGCCTAGGATGGATGACATAATAGACTGTTTGAGTGGAGAAAAATACTTTACAAAGATAGATTTAAAGAGTGGATATCATCACATCAGGATTAGAGAAGGTGATGAGTGGAAGGCAACATTTAAGACAAATGAAGGACTCTATGAATGGTTGGTGATGGCTTTTGGATTGACTAATGCACCAAGTACTTTCATGAGGATGATGAATGAGGTATTGAAGAAATTCTTGGGTAAGTTTGTTATTGTGTATTTGGATGACATTCCGATTTTCAATAAAATAAGAGAGGAGTATTTGTTGCAGTTAAGACAAGTTTTGCAGAGGTTGAGAGAAGAAAAGTTTTTGATCAATATCAAGAAGTATACTTTCATGAAGGATGAGTTGGTCTATTTAGGATTTGTGATATCTGAGGATGGTTTGAAGATGGACACTGATAAAGTGAAAGCCATTACTGAGTGGCCTACACCGAAAAGCGTTGGAGAGGTAAGATCATTTCATGGATTGGCTAGTTTTTACCGGAAGTTTGTTAGAAATTTCAATTCAGTTTGTAATCCTATGACTGAGACCATGAGAGGAGATCGAAAGGAATTCAAGTGGACAACCGGAGCAAACAAAAGTTTTGAATTGTTGAAGCAGAAAGTGACTGAGCAACCTGTGTTAGCTTTACTGGATTTCAATAAAGTATTTCAAGTGGGTTGTGATGCAAGTGAAATAGAAATAGGATCACTCTTAAGTCAAGAAGGGAGAGCAGTAGCCTATTTCAGTGAGAAATTGAATGATGCCCGAAAGAGATATTCAGTGTATGATCAAGAATTTTTTGCTATTATTCAAGCCTTGAAGAAATGGAGAAACTGCTTGTTGCCTAAGAAGTTTGTGTTGTATGCAGATCATCAAGCTTTGCAGTATTTGAATAGTCAGAGTAAGTTAAATTGGAGACATATGAGATGGGTAGAAGTCTTGCAGAGTTACACCTTTGTGTTGAAGCATATAAGTGGGAAATCTAACAAAGTTGTTGATGCATTGAGTAGGAGAAGGAATTTGCTGACAAAGATGAGAGTGAAAGTATTAGGTTTTGAAGATTTGAAGACCTTGTATGATGAAGACCCAAATTTTCTAGAACCTTGGAAAGCATGTAGAGAACCGGTTATGGCTGATAGGAGAAAATGGTTGGATTATTTCACTTAGGATGGGATGTTATTCAAGGGAGTTCATTTGTGCATACCTAAGAGTTCCATGAGAGAGAACCTAATAAAAGAGAAACATAGTGGAGGCTTAGTCGGACATTTTGACACTGACAAAATAGTTGCATTGGTGAGTGAGCAATACTTTTGGCCCCATATTCATAAGGATTTTAAGAGATATTTGTAGAGTTGTAGAGTTTATCAAGTTGCAAAAGGTAGTAGTCAGAATGTGGGATTGTATAAACCTTTGACAATACCAATAAGACCTTGGGAGGATATAAGCATGGATTTTGTACTTGGATTGCCTAAGACATCGAGAGGGAATGATTCTATATTTGTGGTAGTGGATAGATTCTCTAAGATGGCTCTTTTCATACCTTGTAAGAAGACATCAGATGCATTACATGTAGCAGACCTATTTTTCAAGGAAGTGGTGAGATTACATGGATTACCTAAGAGCATAGTTTCAGACAGAGACACTAAGTTTGTTGGCTATTTTTGGAGAAAAATTTGGAAGAAGATGAAGACAGATTTGAAGTTCAGTTCTACTTTTCATTCACAAACTGATGGACATACATAATTTGTTAACTGAAGTTTAGGAAACTTGTTGAGATGTTTAGTGGGAGATAAAACCGGAAGTTGGGATTTGATCCTTGCACAAAAAGAGTTTGCCTACAACAATTCAGTGAATAGAATTACCAAAAAAACACCTTTTGAGATTGTTATCAGAGTGCATCCTACAGGAATATCAGAATTGAGAAACACTAGCAGTGAAAACTGGAAGAGTTCAGAAGCAGAAGATTTTATAGATCACATGGTAGCATTGCATATTCAGGTTAAATAATATTTGGAAGAGATAAACAACAAATATAAGGAGAAGACATATGAGAAGAGGAGACATAAGGAATTTGAAGTTGACGATGAAATGATGGTATATCTGAGAAAACAAAGATTCCCGCTTGGAACTTATAATAAGTTGCAGATGAAGAAGTTTAGACCCTGTAAGACTTTGAGGAATTTCAGTTCTGGAAATGCATATGAAGTGGAGCTACCAGATAGTCTAAGCATTTCACCTATATTCAACATTGCAGATCTTCATGAGTACCATGAACTATAATTCAGTGAGGACAATGTTGTAGACTTAGAGAAACAATTACCCCAGAAGGAATCAGATCAAATTGAAGAGATTTTGGATAGTAGGATTGGGCGTAGTACCCAAAATAGTTAGTACAAAGAAATCTTGTGAATTGGAAGGGTGGATCAGTTGAAGATTCATCTTGGATTTCTCAAGTAGAGGTAGACCGCCTTTGTTTCCCTCTGACCCCTAAAAAGTGAGAGGCTCACTTTTTCATTAACCCTGAATGTCTGATGCAAGAGCATCCTCGGTTCACAGCAAGCTTGCATCAACCAAAAAAAAAAGTATTATTTATTTATTTATTTTTTCTGTTTGTAGTTTTAGTTTTCCTTTCTGCGTATCTTGGTTTTAGCTCACTGGATCCTATGGAGTTGGATTGATTCTACTTGAAGAATTGATCATATTTGTTGCTATCAGACCACATCTCATTTGGAGCACTTACCGACAAGATATCGCTACCATTTTCCATTACAGTTTCTTGTTACTAGGTGTTACTTTGTTACCGATTGCGTGAGACCTATTTTGGTGAATCAGTGATCTACCAAGACCCATTTCGAAGCTTGCAGAGCCTTGGGTGTTGATTTCGATGTTCCTTGGCATGTGGCTGACCTACTCCCGTGATCTATGATTCATACTTTGGATTCTCTGGAGGAATCTCTTAGCGGAGGTCGACCTTGTTCATTTTGCATGTTAGGTCTTGTTCTTCAGGTTTCGATCCCTTTTTGGGCCGACTAGATCCTTTGGATCGATATATATATTTGTAATCGTTCTTTAGAATGCAATCAATTAGAATTAATCAGAGTATTAGATAGATAGACTATGCCTAGAAGATAGATCTTTCGATTCAAGGTCCTGGTTGTGACATATTCTACCAAGGTTGTGTGTCGGTATACTGTAACCTAGTTGTTACTGGTTGGATGTAATCACGTTTCATGCAATAAAACTATCTGTTACACATTGCTTGCATCATTTTTGTATGTTTCCATTGTGTTTACTCTTGCTGACCGGTGCAGATTGATCTCCTTGAAGTCCCTCCTCACTAGTGACTGCTTCACTGATGCAGAAGAATCACTACCAAGAATGGGGAGAGTCCAGACAAGAGGAGGAAAATATTTGGCTTTCATATGCAGGGAAAAAACAAGAGTTAATTGTTTTTTACAAGAAATAAATAAAAGGCTTGGGAATGTGAAGAGCATGATCTTAGAATTGAAAAAAAACAATTACCTAAAGAAGATGAGAAGGTGTGGATAAGAATATTCCAATAGTAGTTGACAAAAAATTAAAACACACAAAACATAGCAAATAAAAGTTATTCCAAGTACAAGAGAGAGTGTGCGTTATAGAATAGAGGAGAGAGGTGCAACGTGGATAGGAAATTCCATCCAGATTTAAGGGTGTAAATTTTAAAATTGTAGAGTAAAAGTGTGTAGGAAGAGCAGAGGGAGCCGTGTGAGTAAAGTAGTAAAAGAAAACCAAATTTGTATGCAAAGGAAAACAATCAAAATTACAGTCAAAGAGAAATTCACGCAGGTAGAATGTGGATAGAGAGTTTTTAATAAAAATTGAAAGTTGATGAATTAAGAGTTTGGGGTGCAGTGCAGACTGGAAATAAAACAAAGTTCAAAAGAAATAATTGTAGATTACAAAATGAAAGCAAGACAAAAAGATAAGACATTGATCATAGAATCTGAAATAAAAGCCTTGCAAATGTAGATGAATACATTAATTTTTGATTTGCAGATTGAGAATACTATTGTAAATAAACAAAATATGGTCTAATTGAATATAATAACAAGTTATTTTTCTCAAAAACAGAGTAGAACAAGAAAATTAATATTTGACTATGATGTAGATTGAATTCATTTTTTGTGAATTGCATAGTTTATTATAAATTGATAAAGTTGAAGAGTTTGTATAATTTATTTAATTCTTGAGGTGTGATTAGAGTGGTTTGTGGTTTCAATATGATGATTTTGAGAGTGGAGAGAATCCACCAGAACTTGTGGGTAGAGGAAGCTTGAAGGTGTCTCAAGAAAACCTTAGAAAGTGTTTGATGCAAAAGAAGATTCTATAGCTGTAGAGGATTTCAGTTCTATAAGATTTTGTTGTAGGTAAGAGGAGACCTGTAACTATAGAGGGATTGGATCCTAGAAGGATTTGTTGCAAGGAGGAGTTGTGACTCTAGAGGGTAGAGAAGGAAGGCACAAAAACTTTGAATGAGATTGTGAAAGAAATTTTGTTGTAGAGGGATATAAGAGTCTTTAAAAATGAAGATGAGTTCTAAGATGAGTTCAAAGAGGAGCAAAGAAGGATGGTTGTAGATTAGAAGGTCTAGGGAAATGGATTTGATCACCTCATAGGCATATGATGACAATTGGGATGTGTTAGGGCTAGAAATAGGCTTAAAATGAGCTATGAGAGAGCACACTAAACTAAGGGTTGAAAAAGGAGCATGAAATTGTAAAAGATTACAATTTGTATTAATCTACACTATTTTTTAATAGGTAGGTCTTTGAGTTTGTGTGATTTGAATAGAGTCAAATTTGATAGTAATCTCTCCATGCATTGTGGGTTACAACTTGCACTTTCAATTTCCAATGAGGAGTCAAGCTTGAGAAGTTGTTATATCAAGTGGAGTTGTGTATGAAGGAAATTTTTACTTTACATAATAACATGGAGTTTTCATGTGCATGTATTTTTTATTAAGGGTAAAAAAAGTTTCAAAGGTTATGTACAAATAAATTTTGAAGGGATCTGGAACACACAAATACAAAAATGTCAATAGATATACGCATGAAAATATCTTAATAGCAACAAACCGAAGGAAAAAAACACAATAAAATACTTTGCAAGAAGAATAAGCAGAAGCCACCAAACAACTCAACTCATATAATCTAAAATAATTGGGTTTTGGAATGCTCCCATAACCTTGAGATGGTACAAAACAAAGATCTCCTTACCCTTAAAATTCTCTATCTCAATAGGAGAGAAAAGGGCATCAACAGGTCCCTTGGAACCAAACATTAGGTCACCAACAACCTCCTTGCAGCACCTCCCATTTTCTTCTACAACATCCATCTCCACCTCAATACAAGATAGCTCCACCTCATTAGGAAGATTAGAAGAAAACCAAAGATGCTAAAATTGAATCACCACCTAGGGCAACCAGACCATCTCCACTTCAATATGAGAAACCAAGGCAAAGGCAATAGTAATGACCATAAAATCCCCCTTGTAGCAACTCCACTTAACATAGGAAAAGGTATCCAAAAGAGTCTGGGTTGCATCATAAAACTTACTTAAAAGGCACTCTACCTCAATAAGGAAGCCTGAGTAAGAGTAGTGAAAAGAACAACAAAATTCCTTAGCCCAAAACAAATGCAGACCCAGAAAGCTTAAAGGCCATAACCAAAAATATAACAAAGACATGCCCAAACAAGATGGTGGCCAGGATCATAGACTTGGTAAAGCCATCAAAACCGCCTCCAACAACACATCTGCAACCACTAAACCAAAGCCAAGAAATGACTAAATCAAACAGATGAAGAAAGAAAATCACCTTACTAGAGATCCAGGGTCATAGCCTTACCAAAGAGGGCTACAACCATGATAGATGAATCAAAGTTGGGCAAGGAGAAGAGGAAGGGAGCAAAAACATCAAAACTCCATCTATAAAAAACTCAAACCCAACCCCACCCAACACCATAGCAATCCAACCACAACAAAAAGCCCCTCCAAACCAACAACACCACCCTTCGATATCGATATATATATGTATAATGAAAAAATAATCATTTATGAATATGATATATAGAATAAAATTAAAAAACAACATAATTTTTTAAAAATTGTAGTGGCAAGAGAAGGTGAGCCAAAGAGGTATTTAAAAAAAAAGTTGCTTGTAGCAAATGGATGCTGTTAAATCCCATTTGGCAGATGCTATCTTGTATGATACACCCGTCTTCTATCATTATATTTATTATTTCTTTTTATTTATATTTTATTTGTATGAAATATTATTATGAGATTTTTCCTATGTAATGTGTGACATGATTCTTATCTTTAAAAATTAATTAATTACTTAAAATAATATGATATAATTTATAAAAGTTTGATTAACAAAATATTACAAATTTTTTAAAAAAGTAAATCACATTATTTATAAAAAAAATTCTTTTTGAAAAATTGTATAAGAAAAGTTGTATATTAACATATCTAAAAATAGAAATAAATATTATTCAATTTAAAAATAATCACAAAAAGCACTTTAATCTTTTTTTTTTATAATTCAATATTTAATATTAATTTTTTTATAAATATTATATTACAACTTTTTAAAAACAATAGATGATATGATTTACGAAATGATTTATTAGAAAAATATAATAAATAATTTTTTTTTACAAAATTTCTTTTAAAAAACAATTAATAATAATAATATTTGACAAATTCACAATGACAGTCTTACTTGTTTTCTCCACATTAAATCTAGAGTGAAGTAGTCTTGAAATATTAGTTTTATTTTAACAAGAATCAAATAACTATGATAGAATAGTTGAGATAAAAATAAAGATATAGTGAAATGAAAGAAAGAAAAATTAAAGCTTATTTTGAAATCAATATGATGTCGGCTTCTGATTTTATGATGTTATGAGAAAGAGATAGAAAACAGATATATAATCATAAGACAGTGATAACTAAGTCTTGAGAATTTAATTAAAAAGTGTAGAAGAAAAGTTTATACAAAACTTCTTTTTCCAGTCTAAAAATAACAGTGGAGCTTTTTTTAAATTTACGTGGTCTGTACGCAATCGCTCACGAATTATCTCAATTGTTTTCGCTTTGCAGATCTTTGATATTGTAAGAAGGATTCAACTCTGAAACTCCTGCAGTAGGAGGTATTTGCAGAATATTAATAATGGCTCAAATCAGAGGAGGAGGAGAAGAGGTTCCTGATGAACAGACAAGGTCATGGGAAAGGAGAATTATTGCTCCAGATGGCACCCAACTATCTTTTGTATGTAATCCAACTGAAAATAGTGCAGTACAGACAGATTATGAGAAGTTTTGTTGTGAAGTTTATCTCCTTCCTGGGTATGTTTTAATTATGAAATTGGCATTCTGTTTCGGACCTGGAGTGCAATTGAAGGAGGAGTTTGTGGGTATTGTTTTAGAGGGGTTTGTAAGAATTGTGAATGCAGAGAATTGTGCCTATCTTCAAGCTAATGCAGAAGCCAATAATGGCCGAGCAATGGTTTTAGTGGACAAACAGGGAAATTCTACACATCTTCATATGTACTATTATGTCCAGGGTTTTACAGCACAAGATATTATAGGGGGCTCTAATAATGATTACGGTGAAAGTGATGAGCAGGAAGAACAAATCTCACATGATGTTGTTCAAATCTCTCATGGAGATCAGAATTTGATAAATTCAGGAGACTCTGAGAATGAGATGGAGCCACATTTTTATTCAAATGTGACTCTGCAAGATATTCATTCAAATGCGAATCTTGCTCTGGCTGAATGCAAAGCACATGGACTGTTTGTAGTGAACACTGCTGGATTTTTGTTGCTTGCTGACTATTTCGGTATTAATGTTTATTCTCTTGTTGAAACTCCTGAAATTTCTGAGGAAGAAGCTGCAGAGATTTTGGGATCGGCGAGTGAAGGAATAAATTGTGATGCGGAGGATGTGTGTGTGATATGCTTCGATTCTTTGGAAAATAGTTGTGTGGATCTAAAACAGTTGCCATGCAAGCACATATATCATTATAAGTGTATCCTGAGATCTACCAAATTTAAGAAAAGCTGTCCCTTATGTCGTGAGGAATTCGACTATAGGGAAGGACATTCATGATGAAAAAATAACAACTCTTATGAGGAGAAAGTTCAAAATAATGGTTTAGTTGGTTGGGATTTCTAATTTAGAGGATATCAATAATAATGTCTATTTTTTTTTATCGCGAATTGCTTTATGCTTCGTTGGGTCCATCTTATGATAAGACTTGTGGATGTATCTTTCAACCACTATACTTTTTATTCTAAATATTGTATTAATTTCATTTAATTAATGCAAAATTAAATAAATTAGATTCTTTAAAAAAGTGAATTTAAATTTTAAACTTAAATTCAGAAAATTACTTAAAGAAAAAAATCAATCTACTTTTTTATCAATTTACAATGAGAGAGTTATCTTCTTTCAAATTTTAAACTTAAACTTAGAAAATTACTTTAAGAAAAAAATCAATCCACTTTTTTATCAATTCACAATGAAAGAGTTACCTTCTCTCAAAGTTCAAAATTTATTTAAAAAATAGATATAAATTTCTCTCTTCACAAAAATTACAATTAGAAAATTACTTAAAAAATCTCTTAATTAGCCGGAGCTTTCAATATGCCTTTTAGTTGCTCCACCAGAAAGAACAAGTTTGTCCACCTTTTTATTAAGATCTGATTCTTCTGTCACCTTAACAACTAGCAGTTGCATGGGGAGTGCCTCCAATAGGAGGTCGGTAGTTTGGATTGTAAAGGAATTGTAAACTTAGAAGAACTTTATTTGTTGTGTAGTAGAATTAGAGAATGCATTAAAATTGAAATCCAATTTCATGAAGTATTTTTTTGACAATTATTTGTATTGTAGGCTGTATTGTTCCCAACCAATAGTATTTGTTGGACCAAAAAAATGTTGTTATCCACCCTCCACCCCCCATGCTAGTAAGAGCAGCATGTTATGCAATGTTTTGTTGAAATGCATTTGATCTATATCATGTAAAACCTGCATCATTGAGCCATTTACATAAGTTAGATTCCAAAAACCACAGAGCTGTTGAACATAAATAATTTAAAAAAATAAATGCAATAATTTGTATACAATCTTTACAAATGCACATTTCAGCATCATGCCTTCCAAGTGTTGTGCATTTGTCTTTTTAATCAGTCCATAATTAGTTAAAGGTTGGTAGTGATGGTAGACACAGAAACAAATTTTCTCACTGAAATAAGGTGTCACCAAAGAGATGCCCATGTATATAAATCACAATTTTAAATCTAATGTTGAGCATTTATAAATCACAATTTATCTAATGTTGAGCATTTATAAATCACAATTTATAATGAAGTAATTTTTACTAAGATAATACCTTCTGGAATATCTTATGGCACAATGGCAATTTCAGCAATCACCCACAAGATAAATTTTTTTTCAATTCTATAGTGTTATGTGAGATGTTTTCCCACAGATAACTATTCTATATTAATATTTACATTTGGTTTAAGAGCTGTTGTAAATCTATTATATAAATAATTTGTTGAAAATAGTAAATCACTACTACATTTGTCCTACTATTATCAAAACAAGTCACTTTATTTGCCATGAAATTTGAAGTGGGTCTGATATATTCAGCAACATAATACCATTATGTAATATTGTGTTGGTGATGTGGAAGTGGCAAATCGTAAAATCCTTCAAATGAGTTTGGAAATAATTTGAAAAAGGTTACATACCTTGAAAGTAATGAGCTTGGTGAGTTGGATGTTTTTTCTCCATCGAAAGGTGAAATATTAAAGCAAGACAACCTGAAAATGTTAATGGATGGTAATGAGAGAAGGTAGTTAATGTTAAATTGACTAATTTTAATGATAGATAATTCAGTCAATGTTTAGGTTCTCAAAATAAGAATTTTATCAGAAAAAAACTTATTCTAAATTGTTTGTATGCAAACATGTATATCTATTTGATGTACATATCATACATCATCTTGAACCTGTGACAAACAAGTTGTATTAGAACTGTGTTATGAAATGCTAAATGTATTGAAAAACTGTAGAATATACAGTGATAATGACTTTGTAAATAATCTAAAAAAGGTTACATACCTTCAAAGTAATGACATTGGTGAGTGGGATGGTGAATTTTATCGAAAACTGAAATGTAAAAGCAGGGAGAACTTGAAAATGTTAATTGATGTTAATGAGAGAATGTAAGTAATGTTAAATTGAGTAATTTTAATGCTAAATAGTTTATAGTATTGACACTGTAGAAAATTCAGTCAATGTATTGGTTCTCAAAATAAGAATTTTATCACAAAGAGAACTTATTCTAAATGGTTGCATATCCATTTGATGTACATCATCTTAAACCTGTGCCAAATAAGTTGTATTAGGACTGTGTTATTGAATTATAAATGTATTCAACAAGTGCTGAATATTAATGATTGTTATTTTGGTGCACTTACAGGTTTTACTGGTCATGTATTCCGTTAAGGTGCTTGTTTTGTTTTGTAGCTTTCTTTGATGGGTTGCATTTGGAACCTGCGATAAATAACAAAGTATCAGAAAATAATTTTGGTAAATATTAGAATATGTATATTCAGAAAACAATAAAATAGTTGAAAAAACAATGGATGGTAGAGGTGTACCTGTTGTTGGATAGTGTTCATATCTAAGAGGCTTCTTCAAATTTATACTGAATTTTATATTGGTTACTTTTGTTGCTGATCTTGCAAAGTGTGAATATTGTAATGTTTTGATGCATTTGATAGAAGATATGCAACCTGTAAAAATGCAATAAAAATATGGTTTGAGTACCTGATTTTGTTTGTTCTGCAAGTAATTTTCTTCTGTGATGTGTGAAAGCTTTAGCAAATGGTTCTCCTCATTTTTCCTTAGAATGTTTGATGCCGCACCTTGCAACCTTGAGTACCTTTGGTAGGTGAAAGCCAGGTGTATGCGCAGGTGATCAATCGTTTTTACTCTTGAAAGCTCTATAAATGTAAGGTCATGTTTCTCTGTTTTCCCGATGTCAACTGTTGCAAAGTCTAGTGTTAGACCCTATGATTTGTGAATAGTAATACCCCATGCCATTGCTAATGGAATTTGTGTGCGGTTTCCTCTAGGAATTGGTGAAATGGGTACATGTTTTGGATTTGTTGGATCCCATGAAGGTCCAGTATAATGTTGGAAAAGAACCACCACATATTTTGGCAAATCAAGTGGTTTAGAACTTGCATCGTAGATAATCCTTTTGATTTGACCCAAAACACCATTAACAAGGCCAACTTCTATCCATAAATTTGCAATAAGCATTACTTCCTGGTCTATAGAAAGAAGGATTTCAAATGATAGTTGTTCTTCTTGGTGTGTTTGCTTATCTCTTTGATGTGCAATGATTGATGTTGCATGTGCAATGGGTGAGTGCAATTCTCTCAACATTTTAATGTTGTGTGTGCTTGAAGCTGGATTTGTTGCAAACAAATGCTTCTATTGGTTGAAATGGTTGTTTTGTTCAAGAGTCAAAGCATGGGTTGACAACAGTTGTAGACATTCCAAGTCTGTTTGAAATGGTGTTGTGTTGTGTATATTAAGAAACATTTCACAGAATTGCATCTATGAAGAGCTTGTACCTTGTTGACGAAATGGAACATCCAAGGTGACAACAGTATTGAATGTGTGCCATAGAGCCAGTGTTGTCGAGTGAGATGCATATAATGGTTTATCCATAACTGGGGGAAGCTATGCAAGATCACCAACCAAAATGATTGAGATGGCTGCAAACGATTCATGATGTTTGGTGGGAAAAGCTTCTCGCAATCTTTTATCAATCTTTATCAGTAATTGAGGGCCAACAAAGCTCATTTCATCTATTAAAATGTAACGTAAATGTTTGCATTGCTCTTGAAACATTAATAGGGAATGGCCTGTTAAGGGTTTGTATTCTTGAATAGGTATACAGAGGGCAACATGGATTGTGGTTGCTTGGATATTATATGCGGAAACACCTGTTGGTGCTAGTAAAAGCAAGGGGTATTGTGTAGGACCTGAATCAATTTAATTGTTTACGTATACAGTTGATAAGAAATGATTTTCCAATGCTTGTTGTGCCTTGAATAATTAAACGTAATGGTGAAGAATACAAATTCTGTTCAACATGGGTTTTTATAATATCAAGTGTAGTAATTTGGTTTGGTGCAAGCTTATAGTTAGCAGGTGCATTTGAATGTAGGTTTGCAAGGGTATGGGGTGATTGTCTTTTCTTTGTCAAAATGAACTGAGATGCTTTTGAATGGAGTATTTCATTAGGTATAGAATTACTCCAATTAAAATTATGATCAAAATCACGTTTGCCAAGCATTTGAAGAGTAGCAATGTCAAAGTTGTTTGATGCTCCCATTTGTGACAAGAACTCCCATTCGTATAGATCTTGATCAGTACATTGTTGAATGTCTTCTGGTTGCAGGTCTTTGCTATTTTGTGTTTTCATGTGTGCTTCAATGCCATTTACATGCCAGCGGATGTAATCTGTATTTTGAAGATATTTCCAATTTATTATAATTTCATTAGCTGAGCTGCCTATATGTAGAGGGATGCTTTGAAATAGTTTTTACAGAAGCAATTCACTCCAACAAAAACTTTCAAAAGTGGTATCATTTTCTAAAGGTAAAGATTTGTGTTGTGGGTAGACATTTACAATTGTTGGTACATTTCTTTTCATCCATTTACATGATTTACGTTATTTAGAGTAAGTATATTGCTGAGCTGAAAGGAGCAAAGTTAGGTTTGCTAACTCTGATGGTCATTTCATGTAATTAGAAATGAAAGAAATTGATGTTTGTGATCCTTTATCACAATTTCCTATACGTTGGAAGATTCTTTTCCCAACATTGAGGGTTACAAACTGACATGTGCAAGATATCAATGGGAGTTTAAGCAACATGTGACAAGTTTCTTGAGTGCTAATGTCCCTATCAACAACAATTCCCATCATGAATCTTTGGTATGCTAACATGATTGTATCTTCTAAATTTGTTGATCCAACAATGCGTTTTAACATGTCAGTATAACTTTCTGACTTGTGCTCAGTTTTTGATGCGTATTTTGAGATATATTATAGGATTGCTTTTTTGGAGCACACTGCTTGACAATCAACATTAGCCCTCCATATGGCGAGCATCATTGGGTTGTGCATATTTAGAAGATTGTCTTTCCTTGCTGGCTTGTATGATGGGTTATTATTGTGGTCTAATATCAATGAGGATTCAAGTTGTTTAGGCCAAGGAGCTTTGTACTGACATTTAAGTGTTGAGTTTTTTTTCTTCAAGTAGGTATACTCTGAACACTTTGTATGTCACTGAACAACATTGACTAATTCAGAATAATTAGTGGAAGGGTCAGACTTGGATATGATTTCTGTATTTGCAAGAAATGGATATGAAATTGCAGGCATATATTGCCTGTTCAAGCGAGCCTCTTCAGTACATGGATTCCATGCTGTGATGGATTGGTCAAAGTAGTGCTTAACTGATTGGATGCTTGCATCATCTGACCAATCAAGGTTGTCAATATTGGGTGCTTGTGGCAACCAAAGAAAGCCATGTATATGGGTAGATCCTTGATGTTTCCATTCATATCTGTACCAGTGGTCAATGGCTTTCAGCTGTTTGACAATGACTTCATCACGAAATATTTGAAATCTTAAGTGCAAGTATAAAGCTGTTATATGTGGATTATTGACTAAATTTTTAATAAACTGTCTTTTGTTGTTGTGCACAGTACTTGACTATGTTTTTGGGAATAACTTATGCAGGTCAGACCATTTTGTATCAAATGAGCTTAAGGTAAAGAACAACGTAGGTGCACCTAATTGTTTTATCATTGTTGTAAGGTCTCTCCATGATTTGCTTCAAAATGCACATGTACCGTGCAATGAGGCAGCATATCGCATGATATGATTTGGTAATTAATTTGAGGGTGTATTCTGCAAGTATTCTTTTAGACCATGAAGATTGAGTGGAAGAGTATCTTCTAGATTAGTCTTAATGAAAGCAACAACTGATTGTTGAGATCGATGTCTCGTCATAAGATTGTAGATATAATATCTAAAATGCACATGTTGACCAAATCTTTGATCATAAAATTTGATCAAGTGCAAAGCATATTCATGTAAATGTACTTTCCTTGTTCTTTCTTGTAGTGGTAAAGCTATTCCATTAGGGAAGAGTGTTGGGAATGCCATTGAAAGCAGGCCTTCTATATTGTACTCATTGACAGGCGATGTACTGATTTTTGGCCAAGGAACAACATTGTTGTTGGTATTATCTAGATGTAGGATTGTTTTTATGGCATCAAGTTTAGGTATTGATGATGGAAGTTGTGGAATGAATGAAGAAGTGTTCTCTACTATTTCTTCTTCATTGTTAATGTTCAACATAGCAGGATTATCTTGAGCAGAATCTTCTTGAGGCGAAGCTACTGAATGCAAAAGCTCTGAAATGTTAGTGTTGTGGTTTGGTGATAAGTGCACTCCATCTAAATCAACGACAACATCTTTGTAGTATTGATCATGTTTTATTTTGTAAGTCATGCATCCATGATACGAAATCTATTGACGTAACAGTCATAAGTTAATCCTTGTAGATTGGTTCTACGGACAATTAAGATTTCTAAATATTGAATTTGACGGGGCAATGTTAATGCAATTTCTGAAATATCTTGTGGGAAGTTAATTGTGTGTCCAGAATACTTGTATTGTCCTCCCCTTGCATGTGTAACTTGCAAAACAGGGGCAATCCTTTCTATGAGCATTTCTTCTACTTGAGAAAGAGACTTTAAAATAGAAGGTTGCTCACTTGGGTACATATTGTTTGATAATGAGAAACAGTGCAGGCCTTTTTCAGCAGAACATCTCATGCACACAAGTACATGGTCGATTTTTTTAATTGTCATGCCCACATACATTTCTTTACAAACAGTACATGCCTCTGTGACCTCCAACATATCAATTCTTTTTTGGAAATTAAACAATGCATGTTGAAATGAAGGTGTCTTTAGGGCAAGTTCAGGAGCAGTAGAATGTGTTTGATTCACATTAGTTTGCTCAAGGTCATTGCTTTCTGTTTGTAATAAAATTTTTGAGTTACTATCAGGTGTTTGTAGTGCATGATGCTTCAATTGGTGTTTCTTGGAGATATTCCCTTTGTTCTTTGCATAGTAAGTTCTATTGGTTTGCTTTCTCCTCCATTTGATAGCATCAACTTCTTGAGTGGAAGGCTCAATAGATATCTAATATTTGGAAGAGAACAGAGGTATGTCAGAATTTTCATAAGTGAAGAGATAAAGCATTGAAGTATGTATTAAGAATGAATGGGAATTGAAAATTGCCTAATCTATGATTATGTGTCTCTGGGGTTTAGTTTGGTGTTGATCAGTTCATTGCAAGATGCATATGCACAGATATATATAATTATACATACAAATAGATGTATTTATATATGTGCACATGTATATATACATGTTAATGAAGTATGTGAATACCTGTATATATAGATATGCACTTATATTCATACACATGTATATATGTAAAAGTACATAACTCTGTCTTTGTTAGTATATACATGTTTGGCTGACTAATTTTGAGAAATGTATGTATTTTGTAAACTGGTTTTCTGATGTTTAATTGAATCTATACTGATCTTTTGTATTGTTTTGTTGTTGTCATTTAGTCAACATATATGTACAGATGTATATATACATGTTAATGAAGTATGTGAATACTTCTATACATAGATATGCACATATATAAATACATGTGTATATATGTCAAATGATATAACCCTGTGTTTGTTAGTATATACATGGTTGGTTGAGAAATTTTTAAAAATTTATGGGTTTTGTAAATTGGTTTATTGGATTTGTAGTGTTCTTTTGGGTAGACTTGTTGTTGTTATTGACTTGCTTTTTCAAAAGCATTATTGAAATATACATATGCACAAATCTAATAATTTTTGATACATATAGATGTATGTATATATATACACATGTATATATACATATTAATCAAATAGATGAAGTTCTCTATATATACATATGCACATATATAACTACACATGTATATATATAAAATTCTATAACTGTGAATAATTATAGTGTTGTATACCTTTACAAATAGATATGCAAATAAATATATATATATATATATATATATATATATATATATATATATATATATATATATATATATATATATGTGCATATATGTATAATTTTTTGATACATACATATGTATGTAATTGATTTATTGGATTTGTAGTGTTCTTTTGGGTAGACTTCTTGTTGTTATTGACTTGATTTTTCAAAAGCATTATTGAAATATACATATGCACAGATCTAATAATTTTTGATACATACAGATGTATGTATATATATACACATGTATATATACATATTAATCAAATAGATGAAGTTCTGTATATATACATATGCACATATATAACTACACATGTATATATATAATTCTATAACTGTGAATAATTATAGTGTTGTATACCTTTACAAATAGATATGCAAAAAAAATTATATATATATATAAATTTTTTTGATACATACAGATGTATGGATATATATACACATGTATATATACATATTAATCAAATATATGAAAATTTGTATATATAGATATGCACATATATAACTACACATGTATATATATATAATTCTATAACTGTGAATAATTATGGTGTTGTATACCTCTACAAATAGATATGTAGAAAAAAAAAGATATATATGTGCATATACGTATACATGTTCTGCATTTAATATTTATTTACTTATAGATACTTATATATGTTTATAGATGTACTGAAATGCATTGAATTGTAAATACTTTTACAGGAAGGAGAATAGTTAAAGTTGACAATCGAAAGTAAAAGACATATTGGAAAAAATGATGAGATTGTAGAAACTTCATAGTTCAAGAAAATTATTACTGACTAATTATTAATGCATCAAAGAAATAGTAAACTGGAATTTTGAGATAAATGTAAACATGTTATTGTAGAGGAAACCATGAGGAGTAAGTACTTATATACGAGAGGAATCTCAAGGAAAGCAAATTTATTCTGCAAGGCAATTAACCAGTATAGAAGAATATGCAGTTAAACGTATTGTCCAATGCAAGAGCGAGCTTCCTCAAAGAGTTTGAAATGTTGTATAGTTAGATGTGCATAAACATATAAGCATATCTATTTATTGAGTAACTTTGATTATAATAGTACATGCAAAAGTAATAAGCACGAGTGTAAAAAAGATTATGTGGCAAGGAAAGAATTTGAAAGAGATAAGAAATATATGTAAGAAATGTACATATACATAATTATAG
The DNA here is from genome assembly GCF_030272615.1 of Cryptomeria japonica. Classification (NCBI taxonomy): domain Eukaryota; kingdom Viridiplantae; phylum Streptophyta; class Pinopsida; order Cupressales; family Cupressaceae; genus Cryptomeria; species Cryptomeria japonica. The sequence goes on from NC_081411.1 coordinate 159,637,819, forward strand.
ATGTAGTCATGTATGCATAAAAGCTAATTGTTTGTATTTGTAAAACTATAAAATATGTAAATTTTATAATGTAATAACTGCATCATAAACAAAAATTTTGGTAATTAGTCAAGATGCCTTATAATCCTAAGCCTATGTATGTAAGTGACCAATCTTTGCAAGCAATGCATCACACTCAAATTTGTAATCAACAAAGGAGACTTTGTTGATTGTGACTTTCATCTTTGATTCAGAATTGTATGTGTCGGTAAAAACCAACAATGTGAATGAATAGTGATGTGACACAAGCTTGTTAATCACAAAGAAAGGTGTTTTTGTTATTGTGGCATCATTTTCTAGTGCACAAAGCTCTTTTGTAGTTTTTTTTATCAAGCGAATGCCAACGTCATCAAATGCAGTGGCCCAAAGAGTACCTGTTGCATCTTGTAACTTTACTGGTAAAAGGTAATTATAGTTGCTTTCTTTCATGGTCATTTCACATCTAGGACAGAACCATGAATCGTCAACCTTTTGAGTACATTTTGTTTTGCAAGGCTTTCCATTTACTATTAGTGGACAAGCTACGTAACAGAAAGTTTTATCTATTACGTTTACAAAACGTAGAGCAACCAGTAAAGTAGTTTGAATAGTTTCTGGTTTAACACTCATCCACTCGCAGATTGAAGAAATAGTCATTCTAGTATATTTCCCATCTATGTGGATAGTTGCTGGAAGAAAGACCGGAGCAAGCAAAGGGTCCTTTCCTCTTAGTGTTAGAGGTTCTGCCTCTAGAAAAGGTGGATTGATATGTAATGTTATGGCAACTTTTATATTTATAACCTTTCCATTGAAATAGCCAACACGAGCATTACGTAAAGCAAGGATAACAACACTATCACCGGTCAACATGTTTTTTAATTCTAGTCCTCTTTGTTCTGACATTGGACCCCATAGGTTGATATCAATTGTTGATCGAGACAGATCATTAATTTTGACAACTCACTTCTATGTTTGACTGCCATCTTTCCTGTGTATTGGAATGATATCTCCAACATATAAAAGAACACCAATTATGTCAACCAACGTATTATTGGTTAGCTGAAATACTTCACTAATAAGAGTGAAAGGAGAGTGTTGTTGATCCGGTTCTTCTTCATTGGTGCAACGTTTTAATATGGATGTATAAGACAAGATGATTTATAAATGGCTATTGAGTTTGTTGTATCTAGTGTTTGCTTCCTTGATGGATCCCTTAGAAATAACATAATGTGAACCTACTTCCACACGGTTAGAGTGTAACTAAGCTATTTCATCAAAAAATGTGACTCTAATTTCACAGCCCTCGGTGTCGACAATGTCAAAGCTAAACACGTGGCCATTTTTAGTGGTTGTGTTGTATGCCTTAATAGGGCGCTTATGAGTAACTTTGCCTTTGATTGTCCATTTATTTTGGTATGGATTTAAACTTTTGATAGGACTTATGTTATCAGAGGTTGTGCTTTGGGGGGATGGAAATTCAGTAGAAAATTGAAGAGACCGATTAGATGATGATGGTGTGTCCCCAGTCATAATTTCTGGTTGTTGTTCTTTGAATAGGTATACTGGTTTACCAAAGAATGGACAATCACTTTGTTTTACTTGCAAACTAAGTATTATAAGTCCTGTAAAGGAAAATATTTTTCTTTAATATACTTTCAATTATACCTGAAAACAATTAAATAGAGATGAAACATATTTTATTTAATAAACATAGTCTGTTTCCTACCTTGTGTTCCATATGTATCTGCATATATAAGTGGACAACTGGACTATCGTGCCTATTTTAAGAATGTCTGAATCTATCAGAGTAGCATACTTAGAAGGAAATATTTCTAATTGCATGTATGTGCCATCAGACAACACTAATTTATATCTGTCTATATCATCTTTGGTGCTCTACATTTTCTGAAATGATAAAACTTGCAGCACTGCTGAAGGAAGCTCATCCCCAACATTGATAGATTGAATTGCAAAAGGGGTAGGGGCATAGTCTTGGGTATTTTCCTACAAAAAAATAATATGAATATAGAGGATTTAATGTTAACGGTAACCAAGTCATATATGTGCTTATTCGTTAATGTAAAGTATGTGTTTAGTAGAGTATGTAATTAAGCTATATTATCTACAAGCTGTTCATCTATATTTGTCTATGCTATGAAAAAGGGTGCATGCGATAATGAAAAGGATGGAATGGAAAAGAGAGATATATTATGAAAGAAATAACATTAAAGTTTGTTCTTTTGAAAAGGTTTGATGAATTAGCTTACCAAAGTATCGATCGTGGATTGTTGTATCGATTCAGAGGTGTTTGTTGGAGATGCCATTGTGGATATAGACCTTTTTGTTTGAGATAAATCTCAGAACTAACTGTACATGCCAGTTCATGTTATTAACAAGTAATAAATTTTTTTCAATCTATAAGTCCTATTTATTGGAAGAATTCAATATTGTACAGATCATATGAAATAAATAGATCGCCACATAAAGATATGTTAATTACCTGTTTGTTAGTTTTAAAATCCTTTCAGATTCAGTCTGACAATAAAAATCCTATCGTTTGGACTGGTATATTGCCTTGCAGAATAAAGTTGATTGTGTTCCTATTATGACATTTAAAATATTCTGTTAGAATAGATTGAATGCCATAATGGCTCGAGCAATTCATTGTCATCGATAAGTACGCAACAAAATTCTACTAAATACGAAAGTTGTGGACAACATAAATCAAGAATTGTAGTTTTTTGTTTTGTTTTGTTTTATTTAGTAATTCATCAGTTTGGATCGGTTAAAGTATGTGGTCAAGTAACTGCAAAAAATAGGGAAAATTGTACCTACATTAAAGTAGATCGATTTTTTGTGATTTTCACAGTTAATAGTAAATTACAAGCATGATGAACTGTACTTCTCATTTCAGAATATAATCAAAACATGACTTTAACTGATCAAAGGCATATATGCATACGAACACCAAAATATAAAGGTTTAGTTTACGATTTAGAAATTTAAGAATCAAGTACAAAAAAATGAGTTCAACTCATCATAGACTTATCGAGATATGAGTTGAAGTTTTTGTTTCAAATGCTAATCAACCGATCAGAGTCTAATTGAAACATGAATTCAAATGGTCAAAGGCTCATATGCCTACGAGCATAGAAAATATAAAGTTTCAATTTATGATTTAGATATTTGGCAATGAGCTACCAAAATACGAGTTCAACTTATCAAAGACTAATCAAAATATGAGTTGAATTTTTTTGTTTCAAAGGCTAATCAAAATATGAATGCAACTTATCAAAGATTGAGTAATTACAGACAAAGAGGATCCACCCAGGCAACCCATCCAAGCTGGTTATCAATCCATTTAAATATTTTCTCTCCCAATGTAAAAATAACCAGTGGATCAGTCAACTATTCATCAATTGGTATTGGAAGAGGGCATAATTCCATACTATGTATGGTTGTAACACTAGTACAAGATGTAGAGGGGTTCTCTGTTGATTGGTTGGCTATTTTATATTCATAGTTATGGATTAACTTTCTAAGATTGCTCTTTAACTTGTTGCTCTCTTGCAACATCTTTGCAATGACACTGTTAATATCCTTTGTTTCTTTGAATCTTCTATCCATTGTAGAAATTTGATTGTGTTAGTGTGGTTGTTTTCTGTTGGAACGACAAAATCAAAATGCATTACTTAAAAAGTGAATACAAAAGAATAAGAGAGCTTATCTCAAAGTAGATCATAATTTTTTTGGGGAATCCAAAAGAATTTTTTTTTGACTCATTATAAAAAATACTTGACTAAAAACATTTAAAAATGGAAAAACCTGTACATTTCAGGAATGGTATGGGGTGAAAAAATCTGATTTAAATTGCTGCAAATTTAAATAGGATTTCTATTTTTTTTTTTAATAATTAGTTGAAGAATTAAATCTGAGTAACTAAGATTAGCTTCGTAGAAGTATAATCAATTCTACATTCTATTTCGCATAGCTTTAAGATGATATCCATAAAAAATATGCACATTAGAAGGGTGCATAACATGGTAGTGTTACCAGCATGGGCAATGAAGAGAAAAGAGAGCAGAACATTTCCCCAAACAATGATATTATAAAAATAGGTGACATGTGCATAAACCTGAACCACATTGGTTGACATAACATTACAAAATAAAACCTAATCAGGAAAAGCATTGAAAAACAAAGAATAATGACTATTGTTTTTAGAGTTCATCCTATAAATTTTCTAAGGTTTCACTTTACTGATTTTTTTGGCTTTCCATCGTCTAATCCATGTATTTAATATTTGTTAGGGCTCAATGGTTTTGTCTAAATTAAAATTTACATAGACTCTTCTTATGTCCATGCTCTTTCACAGGTCAACAAAACTAACATTCTAAAGCTGTAATAAAAATAGGAGAAAACTAACATGCACTTCAGGAACAAATCTCCTGGACTAAAGGCCTAACAACCACTGGTTTTACATTTTAGGGTTTCTTGTTTCATAACATGCAACACTGTAATGTCATTTATGCGAACCTATGTATCCTGCAATAGAGAATACTCATCAATGGCATTACACTATTGTTGTTGAGTCAAACAAAACTGTAAAATGTAAAAAAGCTTTCACTCTACAAGACAACTATTCACTTTTTAAGTTCTTTTACAATTTTCCAGGTTACAAGTGCAGGTATGTTTGCTGTTTTGATCATTTACATTTTACAATGTTTTTTTATCATTTAATATCCTATGTTTTTAGGGTTATTACATTTTTGTTATACTATCCTTATACTTTGTTTTGGTTGTAATTTGTTTCTCTCTCTCGGTTATTGCTCTTTCATAATCTTGTTATTAGTCTTTGCAATTGGTAAGTGCTTTTTTTTTGCAGGATTTATGTGTTTATAATACTAACAAAATATTTCTATGGCATTGATGTTAATTTGCAGGGTTATTGATGTGATTAGTGACTTTGTGGACATGAAGGCTTTTACTCTGCAAGATAAATAGCCTTTTGTCTATAAACGCTATAAATTTTAGAATGGATTTATTAAAACAAAGGTGTGCTTGGACTGGGTAACATGTATATATATATACATGTATAAGAACTACCAACCCTTTTAAGAAAATCTAACACACACACACACACACACACACACACACACACACACACACACACACACACACACACACACACACACACACACACACACACACACACACACACAGACATGTATATACGTTGTTTGTGGGAGTGAATGCACATCCGAAGGGTGCATAACATGGTAGTGTTACCAGCATGGGAAATGACGAGAAAAGATGTATAAGAACTACCAACCCTTTTAAGAAAATCTAATACACACACACACACACACACACACACACACATATATATATATAGACATGTATATATGTTGTTTGTGGGCGTGAATGCACATCCGAAGGGTGCATAACATGGTAGTGTTACTAGCATGGGAAATGACGAGAAAAGAGAGCAGAACATTTCCCCAAACAATGATATTATAAAAAGAGGTGACATGTGCATAAACCTGAACCACATTGGTTGACATAACATTACGAAATAAAACCTAATTAGGAAAAGCATTGAAAAACAAAGAATAATGACTATTGTTTTTAGAGTTCATCTTATAAATTTTCTAAGGTTTCACTTTACTAATTTTTTTGGCTTTTCATCATCTAATCCATGCATTTAATATTTGTTAGGGCTCAATGGTTTTGTCTAAATTAAAATTTACATAGACTCTTCTTATGTCCATGCTGTTTCACGGGTCAACGAAATGAACATTCTAAAGCTGTAATGAAAATAAGAGAAAACTAACATGCACTTCAGGAACAAATCTTCTAGACCAAAGACCTAACAACCATTGGTTTTACATGTTAGGGTTTCTTGTTTCATAACATGCAACACTGTAATGTCATTTATGCGAACCTATGTATCATACAATAGAGAATACTCATCAATGGAATTACACTGTTGTTGTTAAGTCAAACAGAACTGTAAAATATAAAAAAGCTTTCACTCTGCAAGACAACTGTTCACTTTTTAAGTTCTTTTACAATTTTCCAGGTTATAAGTGCAGGTATGTTTGCTGTTTTGATCATTTATATTTTACATTATTTTCTGATCATTTAATATCCTCCGTTTTTAAGGTTATTACGTTTTTATTATATTGTCTTTACTCTTGTTTTTCTTGTAATTTGTTGCTCTTTCGTAATCTTGTTAATAGTCTTTGCAGTTGGTAAGTGCTTTTTTTTTGTAGGATTTATGTGTTTATAATACTAACAAAATATTTCTATGGCGTTGATGTTAATTTGCATGGTTATTGATGTGATTAGTGACTTTGTGGACATGAAGGCTTTTACTCTACAAGATAAATAGCCTTTTGTTTATAAACGCTATAAATTTTAGAATGGATTTATTAAAACAAAGGTGTGCTTGGACTGGGTAACATGTATACACACACACACACACACACACACACACACACACACACACACACACACACACACACACACACACACATGTACATGTGTATATATACACACATGTATATATATATATATATATGTATATACATGTATAAGCACTACCAACCCTTTTAAGAAATGTAATGCCCCTACCTTAGTCAGACTTGTAAAACCCGTTTGACCTTGGTTGACTTCCTATGTGGCATTCTTGAATGGTAGGTTAACCGTGAAGCAATGTGTAGTTTAGATAATATAAATAATTGTGCATACTTATTATTGTGCTTTTGCATCGATTCTTGTGTAAAAGTAATTGTTCTTAACTCTTGTGATAAATCTCGAGCTAACGCCCTCATTGAATATGTATATGTATATGTATGCTTGCGTGATTCATGGGTGCAGGAGATTGCAGGTACAACACCGCTTAGGGCGAGGTTCATCTCCTTTGGGATTTGCAAAGTTGAGTATGCCTTCTTCATCCTTAGAATTTGGATTTGGTGGTTATAAAACTCTTGTCTTGCCTTAGCCATGGTCAGGTGAGCATCGCGTGTGTGGTTCGTGGGCCTCTCTTTTCATTGGATTGCGTGTCATGTGATTTGGTGGACTTCCTCGATTTGTGTGCCTAGCGCAGGGTAAGTGGAGTTTGTTATCCCAAATATTCAATTCAATTTAATGTGTGGATGTGCGCATTTGTAATTTAGAAATTTAAAATAGGTAGTTTTCTTTTATACGATTAATCGTTAATTTAAAGAGGTTGCTCTAATTATTATTGTAGCAAGCTTAAGGTATTTAACTTGGATTAATGTTCTCATTTACGCATTTATGGTTGAGAAAATTAGAATAAATAGATCTCCTTCATGAGATTAGTCATTCATTTAAAAAGGTCGCTTTATTATGTTATAGCGAGTTAGTTTAATAGTTAATTTTAATAATAACGAAATTCAATTAGTTATGCGTTTCTAGAAAGGAAAGATTTAAAATCATTTGGGAAATAGAAATAAATTTATCATTTTCACATTTTGGAATAGAAAGGGTAGATTTTATTATTTAAAAGGAAATTATTCTTTTTACTTACAAAATTGATATAGTATAAAGGATTGATTTTTGAAATTTAAATTAATTTAAATACCTCACCCTTGTTAACAGTTCAAAATAAAAATGTAGGCCTAAATTGATATTGAGAGATTAAAATTAGAATTAAATAAGAAATAGAAGCATGTTAATTTTAATTAGAATAAAACAAGTTAGGTTTATTGAGCAGTGGAAAATAATGATTTCCATTTTGGATTTTCTTTTATTTTTAAAAAAATAAATGCCTAAATTCGAAATTGAAAATTACGGCAAAAATAGGGTTTCTCATTTTAACCTAGTTTTTGAAATGTTTTTGGGGGTTCTTTTCTTTTGGTCATTTTTTTGGAAAAAAATGGTTTTTGGAAGAGAGATTGGGGATTTTGGACAAAGATGGAGTTTTAGAGCAGCAGATTTGGGAGCTCTTCTTCAAAAATATTCTTCCCGGAATGCGTTTTGAGGTAGGAATCTGATCATTAGCTTGATTAAAATGTTTACAAAAAAAAAGAGGGTTTTGTATTTTTCTTTCTTGCAACATTGGTTTTCAGATTTTCCATTGATGTTTGTGAATGAGTTTTATTGTAGAAATTTGTAAAATGATAGCTATGTTGGATCTTTGTGAGGGAGGTGAGCTCCCTTGTGCCAAAGATTTGCTTAATGGGAGGGTTATTCAACAATTTCTTCTATTATATTGAAACCCTTGCCAAACAAAAAAAAAGGGAGAAATGGCTGTGACTGTGATTGTTTTCCAAAAAATGGGGTTTGCTGGAAATTGCTTTAGGTTTGTGTTTTTTTTTTCAGACTGTGTGTTTTGGTGAGTTATTCATTTTGTTTATTTTTAATACTTACATGTACTATTTTTAAAAAAAAAATATATATATAAATTCATTAAGTAAAATGTTGACTACATTTTGGCAGGTCTAATATTGTTATTTTACCAGAAAAATTAAAAAAAAAAAATAAGAAAAAAAAAAAAAATGTTAAAAACCCCCCATGGCCGCTGGTAGCAACTGCTACCAGTTGGTAGCAACGCTACCAGAGGTAGCGAACTGCTACCAAATGGCAGCAGTGCTACCAAAGGTAGCGGCCTGCTACCATTTGGTAGCAGCGCTACCAATGGTAGCTTGGGCTGCCAAGGGCGGGGGGCCCACGTGGGTACCTTCCCTCTCTTTTTTTTTTGTTTTTTTTTTAAATTAAAAATAAGTTATTTTATTTTATTTTTAATTAATTATTTTTATTTTTATTTTATATAATTGTTTTAAAGAGAAAAAAAAAATATATGTATGTAATATATAAAAATAAAGAAAAATCAGATTAATAAGTGGATTTAAAATTAGTTTAAGAGATTTAAATTCATTTCTTTTATATTATTTAATTTTAAATTCAGTTTCTTTTATATTATTTAATCTTAGATTATTAAATAATATATTTGGATTCTAGAGAATCATCATTTAGTAAATCCATACTTGACTACAAGTTATTAATTTCATATTGATTTTGTCATGCTCGGGCTAATACATATTATTATCATGGACTAAGTATTAATGGTGGGTTAATGTGAATTTTTTTAAAAAATAAAAGTTAATTTATCAAATCCATAAACTTGATCGACATTAATGGTTAAAATGATATGGTAAACTTGATCGACATTAATGGTAAGACTTGATATGCTAGTGTTTGGTCATAAGTCGGTCGAGCCCCTAGATAGGGTACCGTCAAACAAGAGAATCTAGGTTTGTTGTTTTTTCTGTTATGATTCAATTTGACCCGCTTCTAAAAGGGATCACTATGTAATAATCAATCGAGGTAGATGTAAAATAGTGTATGTGTTCGCCTAAAGGGCAGAGATGTAAAAGACATGTAAATTAGTAATCTTAACTATATTAAATGCTAGAGGGGTCTTGCAGTTGAGCAGACCTGGAGATGTAGCCCCTTAGGGGTGAACTCCGAGATCATATCTGTGTTATGCGATGTTTTAGTTTCCTTTATTTCATGCTTTAAGTTATCATGTATGGTTGTTATCTTGTAAAGTGTATGATGGAAATTAAAGAATTTAAATCTAAGTGCATAAAATTATTCATCTTGGCAAACGTAGTAATTAGGTTCATAGAGGATTGTAATTAAGATTATGGAAAGTATTTTTGATAATGTGAATTGAAAATTGTAATAGTGGAAAGAATCTTGCTAGATTACATCATTGGATTCACTTGTTGTTAAGCATGTAAATTGAACAAATGTGAATGGAAAACAAAGTTAGAATTAATGTTAAAATTTCTAAGTTGAAATCTAAAGGATGAACGTCATATAGGTATTTACTTTTATCTTCTTAAATGAGTAACGCCATGTTAATTATGTTCACTACATTGGATGAACTTGTTTAGTTAATTCACGTTTTAATCTTGACAATAATCCTTACCAAAATTAACTTGATAATTGGGTGAACTCAACTAGTTATCCATAATTGTAACCTTAATAAAGGAATCTCTTATGATTTCTAAAATGAACTAAAATGGGAAGTAATTGTATAGTTGTTATATCTAAATCTTAATAAATGTACCTTTTCATATTAACTTCATTTAACCAAAAAGAAGTGACATGCAATAATATAGTTACATTCTAATCCTAATGGAAGAACGTCACTATGAACTTATATTTTAATCCTGTAACATTGGATGACATCTTGCTAACTATATTTTAAATTAAAGGATGAACTCAATTGTTCCTAATACCTTTTCACCTTAATGGATTTTAGTCCTTCTATTAGTACAATTAAAACTTCAATGAATTCTATGGCTACTCACATTTTATCTCCATAAAAGAACTACAACACATTAGTTGGCTATGCATGAAATCAAATGAAGGGACCACACTCTATTAATTGTAGTTTAATCCTTAATGAATGTATCTCATCTTATTAACCAAACCTTTAATATTTAAGGAAGATTTCAAATGTGGGTGGTTATCTTAAAACCCAAATGAATGTACTTTGTTATATTTAAACGCTTGAACCTAATGGGAGGCCTCCTAATGAAATTATGAATTAAAGTGCATTGAGTAAATAATCCTCTCGATGGCCTCCTAACCACCCAAAGTAAAAGAACGCTTCCTAAAAATTCTAAGATGTCATATCATTGAACATATATATAATCATGTCCTATGCATTATCCCACAATTAGGACATCCAGATTTAGGCCTCATTTGACGCAAGTTGAGTTAGGTGTAAGGTTATGTAATCGCTTGGGAAACCTCTTAGGATCATTTAGCCTTCTGCTGTGTTATCTAAGTTTTCAGATAACTCCAAATTATCTTAATGTTGTAACTTATCAGTAATACTCTTAACTATTATTATAAAAAAAAAAAATTTACACTCTATTGAGTGTTCTTAACTTAAACCCTTTGGGGTTTCCTGGCGGGGCATTACAAGAAAATCTAATATATATACGTGTGTGTGTGTGTGTGTATATATATATATATATATATATATATATATATACATTGTTTGTGGGTGTGAATGCTTTCACTCTTTAAGGTAAGTGTTTACTTTAGAAGTTTTAAGGGTTTCTGAGGTTTTTTGTTATACTCTGCTTATTGGTTTTCTTCGTGACCTTGCAGGGTTATTGCTTTATGCATTCGCATTTGTTTGTTGTCTGAAGTGTTTTATCTGCAACGTTTCTGCTAAAGTTGAGTTAGGTTTGGTGATCGCTTTCTGTCTGTTGCCGTGAATGGTTTATTGGTGTTGTTTTTGTGTTTGTAGGCATGACTGCTTTCACTCTGCAAGGTAAGTGTCCACTTTGACAATTTTAAGGGTTTGTAAAGATTTTTGTTATACTTCACTTATATTTTTTCCTCATGTGCTTGCAGGGATTCTTGTTTGATAGCATGCAACAATGTAATATCATTTATGTGAAGCCATGTATCCTGCAATAGAGCATACTCATCAATTGCATTACACTATTGATGTTAAGCCAAATAGAATTGTAAAATGTAAAAATGCTTTCACTCTGCAAGTCGACTATTCACTTTTTTAGTTCTTTTACAATTTTCTAGGTTACAAGTGCAGGTATGGTTGGTGTTTTGATCATTTACATTTTACAATGTTTTCTGATCATTAAATATGCTTCGTTTTTAGGATTATTATGTTTTTCTTATACTGTTGTTAAATTCTATTTGGCTTGTAATTTGTTGCTCTCTCTCGGTTATTGGTGTTTTGTAATCTCGCTAATAGTCTTTGCAGTTGGTAAGTGCTTTTTTTTTGCAGGATTTATGTGTTTACAATTATTATAGGTTTGTAGTGGGTGATGTTGCCGCCTAGGATTATTATTTTCTTCTCAATGCATATAATTAATTGCTAGCATTATTGAGTATAACAAAAATACAATAACCCCGAACATTGCAAAACCAAAACACTCAAAACATGAACCACACCTGCACTTGAACCTTGGTTAAGAAGTCAATGGAAGAATTCCTTGACAGATTAGAATCACTAAATTAGACTACTAAACCTAAGTGGACGGATAAATCCAACCTTAGGAGAAAACTTGCAGACCAAAACACTTCAGATAACGAACAAAGCCAAATACATATTAAGGTTAGTCAGCGGCCATAAACAACTTTGACATGTGTGCACATGGAGCAAGACCAAAGCAAGCAACACATCATCACTTGTGGATGCATGCTCACTGACTGAGGCCAAACCGACAAAACACGTCACTACACTGGGAAAGAAAGGTTTCAGTCACCAGTAAAGATTCCACCAGATTGTTTTGCACTTCTGCGGCAAACCTCTGCCACTAAAAGCCTATTGGCTTAATTAACAAGTTCGTATTGGATTTAGATTTAAGGGGTAGGTGTTTGCTAACTTCCAACGCTGTAATGTCATTACTGTGAAGGTATGTTCCCTATATAATAAGCTGAACATAAGGTGATAATTATACATATCAATGGCATTATAGTGTTGGGAATTAAGCTAAACAAAACCCTAAAACCTAAAGTCATTTTAATGTTGTTAATGTGCATGGTTTTGGACTCTTTTAAGGTATTGTAATATTAACAAAGTATTTCTATGCCGTTGTTGTTAATTTGTAGGGTTATTGATGTGATTATTGTCTTTGTGGACGTGAAGGCTTTTACTCTGCAAGATAAATAGCCTTTTATCTATAAACGCTATAAATTTCAGAATGGATTTATTAAAATAAAGGTTTGCTTGGACTGGGTAACATGTATATATATGTATGTGTGTGTGTGTCTTTGTGTGTGTACATACATATATATATGTATATATACATGTACATATATATACAGGTATATATACATGTACATATATATATATATATGTACATATATATATATATACATGTACATATATATATATACATGTATATATACATGTACATATATATATATGTACATATATATATATACATGTACATGTATATATACATGTATATATATGTACATGTATATATATATACATATATATATGTACATGTATATATATATATATATATACATACATATATATGTACATGTATATATATATGTACATATATATATATATATGGGTCAGTGCAAGAAGATGAGTCCACTTTTTGGCCAAAAAGTGGAAGTGTATTCCCTGATTTTCAGATTTTGTCTCATTTGAGCTTAAATTTTGAAACACTTAGAGATTGAATCTTGGAAAATGTCAGGAATATAAAAGATAGCCCTCTGAGTGTACTTTCCAAATATGTAATTTATTTTAATACCCACATAATAAAAAAATAACTTTTTGAATGGAGTTCTGAAAACTATGTTTTAAAAATGCCTGTTTCAGGACCATACCATGCATGTGTACGACCCACACTTTTTGACACAATTAAAATTATTTTTTCAAACCGTTTTGGGAAATGGTTTGTAACACACTGAAGATTGATGAGCATATTTTTCTGTATTTTGTTTTCTAATATTTTTTTTTAATTAATTTTTTAATGGCCTTAATTATCTTTTTAAAAATTTGACGTGTACGACACACATAATTTGATGTAAACTTACCATTTTTCGATTTTTTTTTTTAATACAAAAGAATTTTGTGTAGATTGATGAGATATAATTTTTTTTCCAAAATTCTTTAAAATAAAAAAGTTATTAAATTAACAAAATTAGTTAATATTTCAAATTTATGGACCCGATTTAGTATAAATTAAATGAAAAATAGTTAAAATAATCAATTTTTAAATAAATTTACATATTTAGAATCTAGACAGTATAATCTGAAATGAGTTTTAATTTTGTATAAAAATTCTCTGATTAGAGGCGCGTAAACTATTTCTGAAGTTCATATTTGTGCTTTCATTCATGGAGATTTGAATTTGCAGCTCCATGTCTCAGGTGTGGCCATCCCAGGCCTATCCTGGGCCTAATCCCGAGCCAAGTGGCGGGTTGTGGAATCAACTTCCACAAAACGGGCCCCCGTTTTCAAACAAGGGCGGTAGAAATGAGCCCCTGTTTTTAAAAATAGACCCCTGTTTCTAAAAAACGGGCCCCCGTTTTGTTTAAAAGTGGGCCCCCATTTTAGAACAAAACAGGGGCCTATTTTTTTTGCTTCAGACCCTTGTTACCTTTCGGCTTGGGAGACCGAAGCATAAACGGGTCCCCGTTTTTTGAAAATGGGCCCCCATTTATAAGAGCGCATTTTCCAACGTGCGGACTTCCGCAAATTTGTGACTCATTACCTTGCACTTGCCCATATATATATATATATATATGCATATACATGTATAAGCACTACCAACCCTTTTAAGAAAATCTATTATATATACATGTATAAGCACTACCACCTTTTTAAAGAAAATCTATTGAGAGAAAAATAACAGTAATATGATAATCGATGTCATATTCTGCACAACATAAACCCTATACAAATATCAAGAAGGATAGTAAAAGTAAAATTTAGGAATATAAAATTTCGTAAGGCGTTATAACACTAACAAAATATTTCTATGTTGTTACTGTTAATTTGCAGGGTTGTTGATGTGATTAGTGCCTTTGTGGACATGAAGGCTTTTACTCAGCAAGGTAAATAGCCTGATGTCTATAAACGCTATAAATTTCAAAATGGATTTATTAAAACAAAGGTTTGCTTGAACTGGGTAACATATATATATATATATATATATATAAGCACTACCAAACCTTTTCAGAATATCTATTTTATATATATACATGTATAAGCACTACCAACCCTTTTAATAAAATCTATTGTATATATATATATATGTATAAGGACTACCAACACTTTTAAGAAAATCTATTCAAATCAAAATATTCAGTGATATGATAATCGATGACATATTCTACACAACATAAACCTTATACAAATATCAAGAAGGATAGTAAAAGCATAATTTAGAAATATAAAATTTCATTAACTGTGAAGCTTCGAAAATGATCTTACCTTCTAGAGTCTAAGCTATAATAGATAAGTATGACACAATGGCAATCTCGTGGAGGAAAACAAAACCCTAAAACATAAAACTATTGCGATCCTGCAAGGAAAAGCCAACAAAACATTACACGTGAAAGACCTATAAATGAAGCAAAATTGTAAAAGGAGTAAAGAGGTTTGCACTTGCCTTGTAGAGAAAAAGGACTCATGACCACAAAGTATAAAACAACACTAATAACCCTGCAAATTAACAGGATTAGGAAAGAGCAATAATAGACAGAGAGCCACAAATTAAAAACAAAACAAAATCTAATGACATTATTAAAAGAATAAGTAGTTACCAACTGCAAAGACTATTATCAGGATTACGAAAGAGCAGAAACCAACAGAGAGTGACAAATTAAAAGCAAAACAAAGAACACTTGCCTTGCAGAGTGAAAGCATTCATGCCCACAAAAAAATATAAGCATAGTATAACAAACACCTTTACAAACCCTAAAAACTCTAAAAGTCAACACTTGCCTTGTAGAGTGAAAGCATTCACGCCCACAAACTCTCAAACAACACCAAAAATGCAATAACACTGCAAGGAGATGAACAAAAATTATAAGCAGACTATAACAACAACAATAACCCTACAAATTGACATAACCGACAAAGAGCCACAAAATAAAAACAATACTAGATCTAACGACAGTATAACAAAAATAGAATAACGCTAAAAATAGAGCATATTCAATCAGAAAACATTACAAAGATACAACACTTACCAACTGCAAAGACTATTAACTGGATCACGGAAGAGCAATAACCGAGAGAGAGAGAGAGAGAGAGAGAGAGAGAGAGAGAGAGAGAGAGAGAGAGAGAGAGAGAGAGAGAGAGAGAGAGAGAGAACAAACCCTAATACCTATAAAAGTGAACACTTGCCTTGCAGAGTGAAAGTATTCACGCCCACAAACTGTCAAACAACACAAAGAAAGTAATAACCCTGCAAGGACACGAGGAAAAAACATAAGTAGAGTATAACAAAAATCTTTACAAACCTTGAGAACCGTAAAAGTAAACACTTACCTTACAGAGTGAAAGCATTCACGCCCACAAACTCAGAAACAACACTAATAAAGCATTCACGACACACACAGAAAGCCATCACTAAACCTAAATCGAGAGATAAATTGAACTTTAGCAGAAAACTTGCAGACAGAACACTTCAAACAACGAACAAAGGCGAATGCATAAAGCAATAACCTTGCAAGGACACGAAGAAAAAATATAAGCAGATTATAACAAAAACCTTCAGAAACCTTTCAAACTGTAAAAATGAACACTTACCTTGCAGAGTGAAAGCATTCACGCCAACAAACCCTTAAGCAACACTAAGAAAGCAGTCACGCCGAAAGCAAAAAGCGAGCAAAAAACCTAACTCGATGAGTAAATCCAACGTTACTAGAAAAGTTGAAGAGCAAAACACTTCGCACAACAACAAGCCAAATGCATTTTAGGGTTAGCCAACGGTCATAAACAACTTCGACATGCGTGTGCATGGTCGGACACCAAAGCAAGCAACACAACATCACTTCGGGAAGTGTGCATACGGACCGAGGCGAACCCAATTGTGTTAGGCCCAATATGGAAAGCTAATGTACTGAGAGGGGAGGGGTGAATCAGTACTCCAAAACTTTTCTTGAACAATATCCTTACTGTTATGCATAAACAGAATAGTGCAGTAACATAAAATAAAGTTAAAACAAACAGATAACAATCATACATGATTCACTCCATAACACATATAATTTGGTCACACAGAAACTCTTGGTTAGAGAGAAAAACTGTGGTGGGGATGGCACCCGCAACTTCACTATTACAATAATAAAGATTGCTCGTTTAGAGCTACATTTAGCTATTTCTGATAGCTTACCTTGTTAGGAGTAACAAGATCTGTTAGATCTACCTTGCTAAAGGATTTTACAACATTAATCTGAATGCTGCACCTGGTTAGAGGATTTACAATTTATAGACTTGGTTAGAGTATTTTACCCTGTTAAAGGTATCTCTTTCAACTTCACAATATTACAATAAAATCATTACAAATATCTACAACTTTACATCTGAAATGTTATAGCAAATTCTATGTGCTCAGAATAAGATTACCTAGCTTATAGCATACCTCGGTAACCCATATTGTAACTCGGTAAACCCTTCTGTTTACTCTGTTCTTTGACTGTTCACTGATAACCTTCTCGGTGACCTCTTTGTATCTCTGTAACAGTCTTCCTTCATACATACACACACATACATTTCTCTCTTCCCATGCTGTATAAATAGATCTCTTAAAGTAGTGATCTAATTCATTGCTTCGATCTTACAAACAAGATTCCTCGAATGAATAACTAAACAAAATATTTCATTGGTTAGATTGACCTTACAATCATACACAATCTTCTAGTGCAATTTCCAATGTAGTAACAGTTAGATGTGCCTCGATCTTGTAACACGTTTTCATGTGCATGTCCAAGTTCAATGTATCTGGTAATACGTTTCACTTAGTGAATATCAACTCGATGAGTTAACTTTACTGCTCGGTAGCCATGAAACAATACTCGGTAAACAACTTGGTGAATACTACGTTCTGTGACTGCTTTCTTCTGTAACCGACTAGTCTGTTCATACCGACTTCTCTGTGTGTACTGACTGCATGATTCAGTAATACTATCCGACTAGAATATATAGTATGACTTTGAATATAAAAACTAATGGCAATTTGATAAGTAGTAACAAATGGAACACGTCACCACACCACCAACAAAAGGTAACGTCACCACGCCGGCAGGGACACCAACAAGGAAACATTCCGGCCACCGCCGGATTGTCTTGCACTTCGGCAACAAACATCTCCCACTAAAAGCCTATCACCTTAATAATCAATTATGTACAAAGAGAAAAGCTTTCAATATTGGTGAATCTAGCAAGCTATTTGAGGGAGTTGAAGCTTCATCTTGTTTAGCTCGAACAAGAGAATCAAAATTTGTTGAAATTGATTCCAAAAAAGGTCTAAAATAAAAATGAGGTAAGTTCTCGGTTCGAATCCTCCCAACAATAATCAAATTGCCTTTTGTTTAAAGATGAATAATTAGTTTTTATAATTATAAATACAATAAATAAGTATTATTTTTATTGCTTATTGAAACCAAAAGAAATGAATCTATCATAATAATTTAATGCAAATTATTGATTCTAAAACTTAATCATAAACAAGTCATTTTGTTCAAAAAATTAATTAATAATTTGTATTCTTTAGATAAATCTATTTGTTAAATATATTTCACATATTTTGGTCTTATGTTTTATTTGTTAGTTTATATAGGATTTTTTTAGATCAAATGAATGATTTTTTAAGGTTCAAAGTAATATTAGTTTTGACAATAAATCTTAGGTTAGGGTTAGGTTTAAGATAAATACTTCATATGGTCTAATCAGTAATTCTTCTTAATATATATTTGAATATTTGATTAATTTTATGAGTATTCTTTTGCTAATAGAAGTAGGTCTAGATCAATGACCTCAATGATATTGATATCTTTTAAAAAAAATTAATGTTTTTTATTGTACTGTGTGGAGTTATGTCTGATTTTAGTACCATTTTTTTGATAAATTTGGAGTTGTGTCTTACTAAGTTTTTGATAAATCCAATCATTGAGTTGTCTATACTTTGGTTAATGAAGTAATTATAATATATGATGCGCTGCTAAATGGACAAGGTTAGTCTGAGATAAATAACACAAGACACCAGAAAATCATTAGTGTTAGTCAATCAAAAACTAATCTAAATAGGCATATCAAAAGAGACACTAAAATCATGCTAATATATCTAACAAATGAAACAAAGATAATGAGGCATCTCCAAATGCCTCTTAGCATGCTCTTAGTTCCTTCTCCCTGGTTCCTCTCCTCTCCAAGTTCCAAAATAGTGTAGCTCTCAGCAGCTTTTTGCACTATGGATGCTTATGGAGGATTGAGATTTGAATATTGTGCTCTAAATGTAAAATGAAAAGCTAAAATACTAGATGATATTAAAATGATTGATTTTAACCCAAAATAACAAGATTTTAGTTTGCTATGCTAAATGCTCTCTAAAATGCATATAGGTTAAATGCATACAAGTTTTCAGGATCTGGTTATGAAGAAATGGGCTCTATTTATAGGAAAAATGGAGCAATGGATGGTTGAGATTGAGTAATCTCAACAAGGGTCAGGATTGAATGATTTCAAATCCATGTGAGGGCTTTCAACCCAATCCCAGGATGACAAGTGTCAATGTGAGATAGGTTGAGGGGAGAGAGAATAAGCATTAAATGCTTGATATGACCTTGGGAGGTAAAGTCAAGGTTAGTTGAATGAATAAACTCTTTATTAAAAGAATAAAACTTTTATCCAATGGATAAACTCTTGTGCAAATGTAAAAAGGATGAATATGGTCAAAACAATAAATATTTGGGGAGACAAGTTTGAAATAACCATAAATGGTTATGTAAGAGCCATAAATGGTCATGTAAGAGCCATTAGTGGTCTTGGAAGACTTTGGGGGTTAATTTGTTGAACACACAAAGCATTAAATGCTTTTCAAAGACTTTTGAAGTCTTTGAGAAGTGACTTCATTTTGCTTAGGAATGTGACAATAATTAGGGGGTGGATTAGGCTAATTAGGAAGGGGTTAGAAGAATCTAGAAGGGGATTAGATTTTGCAAGTGGATTTGGTGGGTGAGGGAAAATAGGATTTTATTAAAATAAAAATTCATTTATTTCAATAAATGTGTGCAAGTTGCATTTGTAGAAAAATGCAAGTGAAGGGGATAATGATTTAAATAAATGTTTTTATTTAATTTATTTAAAAGAGGAAAAGAGGATTTAATTAAATAAATAGATTTTATTCATTTAATTGATTTGAATTTGATTTAATGAATTAATTAAAATAAATTGAATAATTTATTTAATTAATAGAAGAATGTTTGGAGATGAATTAATTAAATATTAATTTAATTAACTGATGGCTAGTGGATTTTTAATCAAATAAATAGCGAATATTTATTTAATTAAGCTGGACAGATTTGTGTGACTACAATATAATTTTTTTTTGATCGATAAAAGGCCGAAGCCAAAATTTTATTATTATTTTTATAAAAAATTTTACATCTCCATTCAGTGTGGGCACCGGTAGGAAAGAATGGAGATAAGAAAACCTCCGGTCTAGCCCAGATCCCTTCTGGGATCAGATATTATAACCAATTGTACATTTTTACAAATCCTCAACAGAGGTTGGAGGCTGACATATTAAGACATTTTAGATTCTTTCTGTACATTAAATCTTTCAGCACTTTCCGGTTGAATCCATCTTCCACACTTTGGCTAATCCACAAATGCATCAAGAATTAACTTCTGACCTGATTCCCGAATCTGCAAAACCTTATTGCAACTTACTTTGCCAGACTGTTAGAAGCATAGTAAACATAATAATTTGCTGCAATCATACAATGAATAGTTACATCTTTCTATTTAAGTAAGAGGATTATAGCCTGGATATCCCTTAGCTTGAAACCATCTTCACCTTTTGGGTTTCAATTTAAGAGATTATCCAGGCTACAATTCTACCTACTAATGGAAATGATCAATTTCTTTCAGATTCATAATTACTTTTAACTCTGCAGATATCAGATTCTCCCAAATGTAAGTATTTTCATATGCATTTGTATGTATATTTAAATGTCAATATGCAAAAAAGCTATCAATGAATCTGCTAGAATCATTAGAATATACAGATGTACACAGAAATCAATATGCCAGGAGAAAGGAGTGAAACAACATAAGGGCAGAGGGTCTTTCCAGATGTTTACATCAATAGAACTTGCTAATTAACTGAAACCATGAAAAGTCAGAGTTAACCTCTACCACCCACCACAAAACTTCAACAGAAAACCTGCCATCCATTCATCAATTGATTGAAAGAAACCGAATGAACCCAACACTATATAGACAGGGTATCTCAAATCGAGATAAATCGAATGATAAGCTGTTCTGTAAGATCCTCTATTGTCCAGCAAACCACGATACAGAAACTAGAAATAACTGTCCCAGTTTAACCACAAGGCTTGAATCAAAATTTAGGATTATTAGCAACTATAACCGATATGCATAATCTTGAAGACCGAATATCTAAAAACCAGAATCCATAGCTCGAAGACACAAAGCCTGGCAGACCCAGTTTGCCATTGAAATATATGATTTACTCCTTTATAAAGACTATACCTTCGCAGCCCAGAACCATCATAATTCATATTACATTCATTGGAGGGATGACCTGTACGAACCAAAACAGAGAGACCAGACTACTACCACTCACCCCTCTACACGACTGAAACACCCCTGGCACTCACTCACAGACTTGGTAGTCAAGGAAACGGTCAGGAAAAGAAAATCATATATGAAGGTTCAGATATGTATATATATAAATATATATATATTTATATATATATATAGATTCTGTATATATATATGTATATATGCGTGTATGCAATTGTGTAAGATTCTATTTATACCCATACATACCCACACATATACATATATATCTGAGAATATGGATATATGTATATATATATGATTGTATGTATATACACATATCTATATATATGAATATATATATATGTATATATTTATATATGTGAATACATCATATAATATGAATCAATCCGATTAATATGGGATTGACTATAAATATATACATATCTATATATGTGAGTACATATATATATATATATATGTATATATATATGTATCTATATATATATCTGAACCATAGAATGCCAAAATACTGATAAAAGGCGGCTGTGGCCTCCCATCCTAGAGCTTATAAATGTGAAAATAGGAGAGGACTAGGAGAGGAGTGATATGAAGGGGTGACACGGCCAAAACTTAATCCGTGAGGCTATCCTTCCTAAAAACATACGAATTACCATCTGCCCCTAAATTGGCTAACTTGTCAGCTATAGAATTGCCTTCCCTATAAATATGTTTAACCGAAGTTTCCTCAAAGTATTTGATCAAATCCAGAATGCTTTTTAATTCCGCCTTCAGTTTCCAGTTTGACACTTCCCTAGTCCTGACTGCATTTATGGTTAACGACGAATCCCCCTCTATTTCTAAATATTTAATCTTGAGTGATTTGGCTATAATCAATCCCTCCCGTAGTGCAGAAAACTCAGCCAAGTTATTCGAAGCCAAGCCAATAGGCTTATTTAAGCTAGCAATCAGTACACCGTTATCTTGATGAATAGCGCACCCTATACCTGCTAAACCAGGATTCCCACGAGCAGCACCATCAAAGTTTAGCTTAGCCCAGCCCTTTCGGGGGGGAACCCATTTTGTTAGCTTCCTATCTATCTCAGCCTGCTTACCTCCTCTCCCAATAAACGGGGGGATTATCAAACCCCTCCACTTAGATCGAAGAACCTCATCCCATCTGGTTAAATTAATAGACTTTTCCTGTACATGTCTAAGTCTATTATTGATTTTTTCCACAATTGTTGCCTCGATCTTATTTAGAAGGGATTCCACCCTCAATTTTGATTCTTTAAAGATCCGCCTGTTTCTCTCCTTCCAAATTTCCCATATGAGAATTGCCGGCGCTATTTGCCACACTAAGTGATAAATATCCTTTGTGTGGGGAGGTTGCCAACTAATCAGCCATTCTGAAATGTCCCTAGGTCTCGGAGTCAGCCATCCAAGGCTTGAGCAAAGCCAATCCCAACATTTCTGACTGAAACTACAATTTAGAAGCAAGTGATCCACATTTTCTTCCTCAGATTCGCAAAGAGGGCATCTCGATGGACCCATGAATCCAAACTTTAAGAACCAATCTGAAGTAAGAATCCTCTTTGGGGAAGCTGCCCATGAGAAGATACCTGCTTTGGGGAGACCCACGTTATTCCAGCAAAGGCTAATCGGAATAATAGGATTGGTTGCAGCTCTTCTGCATTTCAAAAGTGAGTAACCTTCTTTGACTTTATAAATGCCCGAAGAACTACCTGCCCAAATAATCCTGTCTTTCCCACTATGTAATGAAAAATACCTATGCCTCAAATTATTCCAGAGGATTTCCTTGTCAGCATTTGTTAAGTTCATCTCATCAAGGGGTTTCCACTCCCAACCCAAAGCGGGGTCATTGGAAATAAGCTTGATATAATCCTTAACAAATCTGCCCCTGATCGATTTGCAAAGTTCTATACCTTCTTTGCTTATTCCTGACTTGTCTAGGGCTGAATAACCCCCCCACGAGTCTTCCCAAAACAATGCCTCAGATCCTTCCGCAATGTCCCAAGTTAGATAATCTCTGATCACCTCTCTACATTCTAGCATAAAATTCCAAACTTTGGATCCCTTTGGCAATATTTCCGTCCTTAGTATACTATCAGGATTGGAATTAGTGAGATATTTAGCTTTGAGGATCCTTACCCATTTAAGATCCGGTTCCGAGTACATTTTCCAGACTAACTTCGCCCCCAGAGCCATGTTTTGAACCCCCAAATCTTTGATGTCAGCTCCCCCTCTACTGGTAGGCTGGCTAATTTTATCCCAAGAGATTAACGCAAATTTCTTTTTGTCTGAGTTCATATTCCAAAAGAACTTCCTCATCTTTCTAACCATTTCTAGACGAGCACCTTTGGGTAGTTGCTGACATGACATTTGGAATATCGGGATAGCCGCCATAACAACTTTTAGTAATGTAATCCTCCCAGCCGAAGATAGACATTTGTTCTTCCAAGAGTCCAACCTAAGATCCATCTTTTCAAGGATTCCTTTCCATAATGAATTTATATTGTTTCCCTTATCCATCGGAATCCCAAGATATTTACAAGGAAGTTTCCCTTTATCAAACCCTAATATATTACAAATATCTGTCTCTATGTTTTGCGAAGTGTTAAAGAAGAAGATTTCCGATTTATTCTTGTTCACTTCCTGACCAGAAGCTAATGCATAAATGTCAAGAATCCTTTTGAAAGCCATGGCTTCAGACCTATTCGCACATCCCATCAGCATTGTGTCGTCAGCAAACTGCTGGTGGGTTATGGCCTCCATTCCATTAGTAATTTTAATGCCTTTGATAATCTGATTCATCCGAGCACTAGTAATGATTCTCCCAAGGCCCTCAGCCATTATGATAAATAAGAAAGGGGATAAAGGATCTCCTTGTCTTATCCCTCTAGATATCTGGAAGAAGCCAGCAGGGGATCCATTAATAAGTAGTGATACCCTGGGAGATGAGATGCACTCGAAGATTAAATTGATCCATTGTTTAGAAAATCCAAAGGATTCTAAACATTTACACAGAAATCTCCAATCGACTCTATCGTATGCCTTCTTAATGTCTAGTTTGATCATCATAGCAGCTGATCGATTCTGTTGTAACGAGTGCATGACTTCTTGAGAAATAATAATGCCATCAAAGATAGATCTACCTGGTACGAAACCTGTCTGTTCCTCAGAAATTATGCACGGAAGAATGCCTTTCAGTCTATTCGCTAAAATTTTAGTAAAAAGTTTGTAAATAGTGTTGCATAAGGAGATAGGTCGAAAGTCTTCGAAATTACTTGATTCCTCCTTCTTTGGAATCAAGGTAATGGAAGTGTTTTTGATCTCCCTTAAAATACTCCCAGAGTTTCTAACCGCTTCCAATGCTTCCACAACCTCCTTGCCAATAATGTGCCAACATTTTTGAAAAAAGCAAGCGGGAAAACCATCCGGGCCGGGAGCTTTATCAGGATTAAGCTGCCCCAATGCTAATTTAACTTCTGATTCAGTAAATTTATTGTTAAGCGCTTTGTTTTGGTTTTCAGTTATAATCTTAGGAATATTCCTAAGCAAAGTTAAATTGGCATCTTTAGGGGAAGATTCCGAACTGAACAGGGTTTTAAAATGATTTACTGCTTCAGTAGTTATATCCTTTTGATCTTCCAGAAGTGTACCATTATTACTCATGATCTTGAGAATACTGTTAGTGTTCCTCCTAATTTTTGTACTGTTGTGGAAGAACTTAGTGTTCCTATCCCCATTTTGAAGCCAATTCTCTCTAGACTTCTATTTCCAAAATACTTCTTCTTTTGTTAACGTATCCTCATATTTCCCGAGAAGCTCCTTTTCTTTGAGGAAGCTATCTTGATCCATTCCAAGTCTAAACACTTTTTCATTAAGATCTGCGATTTCTTTTTCTAATGATATTTTGGTTTCAAAAATGTTTCCAAAAACTTCACTATTCCATTCCAGTAACTTGCTCTTGAGATGTTTCAGTTTATTTACCAGGCAAAACATCTTTGATCCCTGGAAACTTACCTCAGACCACCACCTGGAGACGAGATCATAGAACTCTGGATTTTGCATCCACATTTTTTCAAACTTAAAAGGGCAACATCGCGGTGTAGCCTCTCCCTCAATATTAAGAATAACAGGATAATGGTCAGATCCTGAAGATGGGAGAAGCGAAGCTGAGAGGTTAACCGTTAGATCGCTCAAGTTCCCTCTAAAAAGGAATCTATCTAATCTCTCAGCGATTTGTGTAAATCCTGATCTTCTATTGTACTAGGTATACACACCATTACTTGTTTCTATATCTATCAGGTTGTTATGAGCAACCCACTCTCTAAAGTCTTTTAAGGACTGCGGTTCCCTACGAATACCACCCTTTTTTTCTGATAAATTCAGGATGGCATTGAAGTCCCCTCCTAGAATAACAGGGGAGGAGATATCTAACCCCATCATAAATGAGATTTCTGACCAGACCCTGCGCTTTCCGACATCCGGGATTGGGCCATAAATGTTTATTAGGGTGAATGTGAGATTGCTATGTTTGCTCGTTACCTTCCCTAATAGCCAATTTCTATTACCTGCTATAGGATGAAAAATAATACTCCGCGGATTCCAAATTATTCCAATACCACCAGAAGCTCCCCTGGCTTCCACAAATTCATAGCAAAGAAGACCTAATTTCCTTTTAAAAGCCTCAGCTTCAACCTGGGCTAATTTAGTTTCTTGTATGAGAACGATGTCATGTTTCCATTTTGTAATGTTGCGTCTAATTAGACGCTGTTTGTTAGGGGCATTCATGCCCCTAACATTCCATGAAGAGATTTTCATGGGGCCGTGGGAAGGCCCTTCCCCTTCCCAGCATCAAAGAAGGCTGTTAATTTGCCTTGGTCTTTTGCATTACCATCCTGCAGTCTTAATTCGCTCAAAGATTTTCTGCCTCTACTTTTAGCTTCTCTAGCGCAGTCAGGAAAGTTTTTCCCGTCATATATGTTTTTTATCCCTAAGGTTTGCTGGGAAACTATCACTCCATCTCCAACATCCTCTCCCATTTGGGACTGAGCTACTGTGTAGTCATTGACAGGAATAGGTATAATGTCTCCTACCCTATTCACAATATTTTCTTCCTCTTCCATAGAAGACAAGAGTTCCTGAATTAGGAACCTCTTCTCAGCTTCCTCTTCCGGGGAAAGATTTTCAACTACGTTATTGTCGAATGTCTCAAGAACAGCAGCCATTCTAGATGTCATTTCATCTAGCTCTGCCTCATTATCTTGTCCCAGATTTTCGACTGACTTTGATTCAGATGGAAATTTCAATGAATCCACCGAATCGGAGATTCTTTTTGACATCTCCACTAGGGCATCATCTTTTATAGAATTTGCCTCATCTATAATTTTATCCAGATCACTAATGTTACTGGATTTATTGTTATTATTTTCCTCAGTGTTAGCCACAGGAGGGCAATTATCATGTGTGGGGGATGCATTTGATGTGATATTTTTATTCTGATCTGGGAGAGGGTTATCCCTTTGCTCGATACTATTAATCAGAACTGGGCATGTTTTCAGTCTTATATCGGATTCATTTATAACCCCATCATAGAAGGTGGGATGAATGCTCCACTCCCCCCTGCTCGATACTAGCATGGTGGGTTCTAAGACCGTAGATTTAATGTCAGATTCAACTAAGATTTTGATATTCTTGTTTAAAACCTCTTTTCCTAGTCCTTCACAGCCCAGAAAAGAGCCAAACTGTTCCCCTATATATTCTAAGATTTTAAAATCCAAATATTCGACTGGTAAAGGACCCAGATTAATCCATCTAGGGCATTTTTTAACATTCTGTGAGTGTGGGTCAAAATTCGGTTTCCATTCACATCTAAAAAATCCATAGCCTTTGTACAGTTTTACCTTACCATGGAGAATATCATTCTTTGTGTTTTGATTATCACACAAGATTGCAAGAAAATTATTTTCCAAGATAGAGATACTTACCTGTCCCGGGTATTGGGCCGTCCACCAATCGATAATTTTTCCTGAATCTTCTCCTATTCCTGCCCATTTTGCAAAAACCCCACATTCGCTATATAATTTGAATTGGGGTTCCATTAAATTTGCCGGGATATTACAAATTCGCCTCGGCCTTATTCTGGGTTTTGGCTCAAAATATCTTACTTTCCCGAGCGGCACCATGTTTGCCCCAGTTGCCGGATATTGGTTCGAGGCTGTGGTTTTATGCCTATCGAAGATAAAAGACAACTTTCTACTTTCGCCCATCTTCTTCTTGGCAATTTTCGATCGAGCGACTTGCCAATTTCCGTTGGAGGGAAGTGACAAGGCTTATGTTTTTTTTGCCCTAATTTCATCGTTTTTCCCAAATGCGCCCGTTCTGTAAACCGAACGCCTTTCGTTTGTTGCAGGGAATCCCTTACATGGCGGACTGAATACCGTGATGCTCCTCGGGCGCGTGGTGAAGACTTGTCTACAACCCCCCGCCGAAAACCTTGCCAAGTTCGCTGAGAAATGATTTCGCATTTCGCCAAATAGCATAGCAGAGCTTCATAAAACCCTACTACAATATAATTTTTACATTATGTAATTTTTATCTTTTATTATATTATCACTAAAAATTCAAAAATAAATTAAAGACTAAAATCTAAATTAAAAAGCAACTTCAAAAAAAAATAAAAATTTAAATCTAGATTTTAAATAACTTTTAATTTAAAAACTATGTTTTCAAATCTAGATTTAAAAGAAATTTCTATTTTTATTTATTTTTCATAATCATTTCATATTCTAAAAACCATAACTTCTAATTTAAAAAACTAGCATACCTATATTTTATATATTCGAAGTTTCTTTTAAATCTAGATTTTAAAAAACTTCTAATTTAAAAAATTATGTTTTTAAACCTAAATTTAAAAAATATGTTTTTAAATCTAAATTTAAAAAAAAATTCTATTTTTTTTTTCATGCAAATCATTTCATATTCTAATTATATTTTTTAATGATTTTATATTTTACAATTACTCAATTTCCTTCATCACCAATTTACAATTTATTTTTAAAGCCTTTGTCTTTGAATGGCGGAGCAGAGCGGGTTCTCTGGCTTCCGGAGACATGAGGGTTTCAATTACAGAGGCGACACAGAGAGAAGATGGCCTTTCAGGAGAAATCATAGTCACAGATGGAAGGTGAGTAGCTAGCAAACACCGTTACAAGGCCCTTGGTCATGCAAGGCTCCGGGGAATTCTAAGTCTTGGAACAAAAGAAGAGAAGAGGGTCCCAAATCACCTTGGAAACAAAAGGCAGATTTCTTTCGGGGATATCGTGATTTTGGATCCAGCCCTAAAGTGGACTTCAGGACGATGCATGAGAAATTCTGGCGGCCAAAGATATCTTCAGAAGCAGCGAAGGTCCTAGAGGTAAACCCTAATGCCGAAATAAGTAGAGTTATGAAAATTGAGCTTTCAACTGATGCATGGAAGGACTCTCTCAGCTTTTTGACAGACAAAGGCCTTTTTGTTAAATGGGGAGGAATATGGCTGACCTTCACCAAATTTAGGAACTGGTGTAACAAAAACTGGGGGGAAATCATGGACCTAAAAACATTGGGCAGTGGTTATTATTTAGTAGTCTGCCCAACAAATCAGGATAGAGATTGGATTTTAGAAAATGGCCCCTTTTTTATTGAAGGGAAAGGTTTAAACATAACAACTTGGACCCCAAATTTTAACTCATGGGAAGCTTCAATAGAAAAAACCCTCATTTGGATTAAATTATCAGGTCTGCCTTAGGAGTATAAGGATGCAGAAACTCTCAAACAAATAGGTAACCACTTGGGGGAGTATGTAATGTCGGAAGAGCTTGTAGACCCATCTGATTTCAACATGATTTCAAGACTATGTGTAAACTGGCAGATAGTTCATAACCTGTTGGATACCCTAGAAATTAAAACAAGGATGGGGATTTGGAAACAAAAAGTTATGCTAGAGGAAGACATGGAATCATGTGCTAAATTCACTAGCAAATCCACCGGGTTTCTGCAAGAAAGAAATAAAAGGCAAAGAAATAATGCAAAAACATCTGGAGAAAGAGATTATTAGATTGTCTGAAGGTTATTATGGATAATTTCAGTGGAATGAAATAGACTGGGAGATTAAATCACTTGCAAAATATAGTGGAAACTGTGCAGAGGGAGTCCAGATGGACATAGTCGACTATCAGAAGAAAATCATTGATGAGACTTTTATGGAAGAGGCTCAATCTTTCACTCAAATCAATAAGGAAATGGGGCCAGAGAACCTTAGTGTAGGTCATCTCCACATTGCAACTAGGAATGCATGGAGCTTGCTAGGGAATGGAATTCTGGAAGATGATAGGAGGGAGGTGGCTTTAGGAGAGGAGGGTAGTAAATCTTATCCTTTGGAAAATAGGGCCCCTCCACAAGAGGGTAAAACCCCAGTCCCCCAAATGTGTAAGGTAAATGACCAGGCACCACAGCAGGGGAACAAGATGACAACACCCCCTCCCAACACAGTGAGTTTTTTGGAGGACAACATCGTCCGATCCAATTAGGAGATTGAGAAAAATTTGGAGTAAATGCACTCTGTGTGCAACTTAGAGAAGACGGGAAGAAATGCAGACCCTCCAGGGGAAGACCCAATATATAAGGATATCCAAATTTCCCCAATTAGAAACCTGAATAGTTCATTTGAAGGGGTTGAAGACATCGGAGGAAATTGCTCTGGGTCAGATTATGACTATGAATCTTCAGGATTCCAGGACGAAGAGGATGAATTGGGATTGGCAGTAGCAGAAGGAGTACAAGGGAGGCGATCTTTGGAAACAACTCTATCCATCCAATCCAAAGCTAAAGTGGGGGAGAAAAAGAAAAGAGGTACAAAGTCAAACAAGTTCAAACTGGAATTGGCAGGCAACACAACAGACCAAAGCAAATTAAGATCGGGAAGAGGCTATTGATAGTTCTGATACTTAAAGTAAGTATAGATGCCAAGCTAATAAGATGAGAGGGGGGGTGAATCATACAAATTTAATCTTCCATAAAAACAACAGATTCAACCTCGGTAACATATACTTCAGTAATATAACCAAAACTGCTAAACATGCAAACTCATAAGCATATAAACATCATAACACTCATAACACCAGATTTAACATGGAAACCCAAATAGGGAAAAACCACTGTGGGATTTCGGACCCACTAAGAAATATACTCTTCTAGAGTATGCTCGGTTAAAAGCAAATCCTGTTAAAGATTATAAACACATTGCTAGATGTGACCCGGTTAAGGGATTCCCCTCAGATATGTTAGGATCTTCACCACCTTGCTAAAAGATTTCAAACAGTCAATCAGAATGTCACCTTGCTAGAGGGTTCTACAAATAAGACTGTTAAGTCCACTCGGTTAAGATATTTTCTGTCACTTTACAAAATAACAGTAATAAAAATCTATCTGCAACTACATATCTAAAATGCTAAAGCAGATTCTTATTTGCTCAATACAATTTAGTCATAGGACTTATCTTGTCCATCTGCTGGGCTCTATACTCTGTTATTCAAATAGTTCTTCAAGCTTCTATGCTCGGTAATCACTATGTAGCATCCCTGTGCATACACTTGCCCACATACATTGTTTATCAATAGTTCCTTATTTATAAACAATTGCTAACCGCTTAATCTCCTTGATCACATTTCCCATGATCAATCATAGCCATCAGATCTTCAAACTTGATCAGGTTCAATGTATCCTTCAATCTAAAAATGTTTTACCCCGCCTTGGAACTTGCATACATTTCTTGGAACTTGTGCTAGGGTATTGTGGTTCAATCTGCACTGTAGATCTTCCTGCCGATTTTCCTTTGCCATAGATTCTTTAACAAACTTCATGCACGGCATACCAATCATTAAATCAATTCCATCTCATCAGCTTCCTTCATTAAATAATGTTTTTATTCATTCAATGCATTATGTTATTACTTGGTTGCAACTCGGTAAATACTAAACTTCACTCGGTAGACATTATGCCTTCATTAACCCATAGCGATAACCTTAGGGTTACCGACTAGGTTCCTTAGGTTTTACTGACTAGGTTCTTTGCTCGGTAACATAGTATAGTATTAACCTTACAAACAATAGCATATGTAGGATATCAAAAACAATCTAAACATCATGATCTCATCATTGTCTAACTCGGTAATAGTTGCCCATTGAATAACTTATTTCTCCCCTTATTCATCATATTCTTTCTGTGTCTTTTACCGACATCTTTACACTCACCAAATCATACTTCTTAAGATATAGCAACATCATACTAAATTAGAAAATCAATTTCTTGACATCAATGACAAAATAATAATATTAAGACAATAAATATCCTTTAGCAGTTATATCCATAATCATCAACAACCTTCTCAATATCCTAATTGAAATGCCAACAATCTCTCATTGTCTGTTATAATGCCAACAACTATGCCTTTTCCCGAGGGCAATGAGGACCCTCTCATGGAATGTCAGGGGCTGCAATGCCCCTGACAAGATTTTCTTGATCAAGTGAGACCGTACATCTTTCTCTTACAAGAAACAAAGATCAAAGATGAGGATGTTAGTTCATTTACTAGGAAATTTTAATCATGGAAATGTAGTTTGGTGGGAGCACAAGGAGCTTCTGGAGGTCTAGCAGCTCTTTGGAAGGAATCAGTTGTTGAGGTGTTTGTTGTTAGGGCCACTTGGTGGTGGAAATGGCTAAAGATAAAATCAATGCAACTTCAGACAAGTTTCTTCCTATTAAACATATATGGACCTAACAACACAAATATGAAAATGCAAGTTTGGAGTGAGATATCTAAAATATTGCGAAATGACAAGGAGAACGTATTCATTCTGGGAGGAGATTTCAATGCCCTACTTCAGCCTTTAGACAAAATGGGGGGAGTGGGCTGGAACAGGCAAAGCCAAAGAGACTTTAGCTCCTTTGTTATAAGCTTAGGTTTGATTGAAATTCCTTTCAAAATGAGGGATTTCACTTGGACAAATTGGAGGAGTGGCTTCCTAAATATCGCTAAAAGGTTAGCTAGGTTTTTTATATTTGGAGATTGGATGGAGAGCCACTGGACCAGCGAAATGGAGATTTTACCTATCACAAGATCAGACCATTATCCCATATGCCTAAAGATTCAAGATGACAGTGGTCCAAAGAGATGTCCTTTCAAATTTGAGGCAATGTGGCTTCAGGACGGTAGCATCAGAAACCTTATTGACTAATGGTGGAAACACAATCCGATTAATCCAGGTAATAAAGCTTTCACTTTTTTCAAAAAACTCCAGTTTGTAAAGGAACAATTAAAGCAGTGGAATAGAGAATCTTTTAGAAATATCTTTAAAGAGAAGATTGACTTAGAAGAAGGCTTAATATTTTTACATGAGCAAATTATCAGTCATGGGATGGATGAAGAACTATTTACAAAAGAGAAAAAACTTAGCACTAAATACTTAGAGGTATTCGCTAGAGAGGAGACTTACTGGAGACAAAAATCCAGAGAAACTTGGTTAAAGGATGGAGATAGAAACACAAAGTTTTTGTACACTTCAGTCAAAGTTAAAAGAGCACACAACAAGATATTCTTAATCAAAAACAAAGATGGAATCACAATCATAGACCTCAAACAAATTAACCGGGCAGCAATTGATCATTTCTCAGAAATTTTTAATAGGATGGATAATCAGGA
The DNA here is from genome assembly GCF_030272615.1 of Cryptomeria japonica. Lineage (NCBI taxonomy): Eukaryota > Viridiplantae > Streptophyta > Pinopsida > Cupressales > Cupressaceae > Cryptomeria > Cryptomeria japonica. The sequence continues at coordinate 159,670,905 of NC_081411.1, forward strand.
GGAAAACATGCCTCACATTCTAGAGGTCATTCCTTCATGTATTATGGAAGATCACAACAGAAGGTTAATGGAGCAGGTTTCTTTGGAAGAGGTTAAAAAGGTTGTCTTTAGTTTAGGTGCAGAAAAATCACCTGGACCGGATGGCTTCCCAACTCTTTTCTTTTAGAAGTTTTGGGATATCATGGCGGAAGAAATCCATGGAGTTGTAGAGGAATCTAGGAAGGGAGGATTTATTTTAAAAGATTTCAACAACATTTTCATAGTTTTGATCCCAAAGAAGGCAGAAATCAACTCTTTCAATGACTTTTGCCCAATATCACTCTGCAACTCCATATATAAAATCATTTCCAAAGTCATTTCAAATAGACTAAAACCAGTTTTGGATCTAGTTATTTCAAGCGAGCAAAGTGGTTTCACCCCAGGCAAGTCTATCTTGGAAGGTATAATCCTTGCCCATGAAGCTGTTCACTCCATCCAGACACCAAGGACTAAGAAGATGATGATAAAGATTGACATTAGGAAAGCATATGATGAGGTAAATCGGGACTTTCTTATAAAATTCCTTCAGAGGTTTGGTTTCAGCGATGCATGGATTGCTTGGGTTAGAAGCTACATTAGCTCTCCTATATTTTCAGTCCTTTTAAACCGTAGCCCCCAAGGTTTTTTTGAATCTACAAAAGGTATAAGCCAAGGTGACCCTCTTTCTCCATTTTTATTCATTATCATGGCAGAAGTGCTCGGGCGTTTTATCTCCAAAAAATGGGAACTAGGTGTTTGGAAGGGGGTTCAAATAGAAGCAGGTGTAAACCCTATAACACATTTACAATTTGTAGATGACACCTTTCTAGTAGGAGATGCTTTTGCTAGAGAAGGAAGGGTAATGAAAGAAACCCTTGATATCTATGAAAAAGCCTCAGGGCAAAAAGTTAACTGGCATAAGTCTGAATTTTTTTTCTTCAACTGTAAACCATGCAAGTAAAGGGAAATATGCAGAATTTTGGGAATGAAAGTGGGGTCCCTATCGGGAAAATACCTAGGAATCCCCTTCTTTGGAGGTGCAAACAGATCAGAGTTGTGGAAAAAACTAATTGATAAAGCGCATTAATAAAATGGAGGGGTGGAAAAGCAGATGGCTAACTTCAGCTACAGAATTCTAATGCTGAAAACAGATGTATCAACCATCCCAATTTATTCAATGATGCGCCTTAAAATCCCAAAAAAGGTCATCAATTCAATCCAACGAAAGATGAGGAAATTTTTTTGGAATGGGGCAAATGATCAAGAAAAAATCCCACTTTTGGCATGGGACAAAATTTGTCAGGCTAAGGTAAGGGGGGGTGCTGGTTTGAGGGATTGGCAAAAAATGAACAACGCTCTAGGAGCTGAATTGGTTTGGAATATTTACTCTAATCCAAATCAAATGTGGGCAAAAGTGTTGAGAGAAAAATACCTAGATTCAACAAGGATCACATAATCTTCACGATCCGCAACCCTCCCAAAGGGTCAGTGATATGGAACTTCATTTTGGAATGTCGTAGGGTGGTAACAGACCATCTAACATAGCAGATTGGGGATGCGGCAAAGGCTAAGTTCTGGCAGTACTCTTGGGCAGGCCTACCTTCCCTAAGAGAGATAGAAGACTTCACAGAGGCAAAGGAACTGTTAGTGCAGTTATGGGGAGAAAATGTTAAGGACTACATGCATAGTTCAGAGGGAGATTTAGGAAAAGAATGGCATTGGAAAGATCTGTCAACAACAGGACTGTCTGTTCAGGAGCAGCAAAGACTTAGAAATGTGTTGGAGCAGAGGAAGATTTTCCTCACAGGTAAAGAGGATAAGGTGATCTGGTATGGGGCTAAGGATGGTAAGTATTCAGTCAAACTGGGCTACCAGCTAATGGAAGGTAGGGAGGAGACTTAATCAAAAACATGGGCCCTCTTCTAGAGTAAAGAATGTATCCCAAAAGTTGGTGCTTTCGCTTGGTTAGTTGTTAAAGGCATAATTCTAACAGCAGAAAGAAGGAAGAGGCTCGACTTTGTGGGCCCATCAAAATGTGTAAAGTGCAATTAGTCAGAAGAATCCGTGGATCATTTGCTTTTAACATGTGAAGTGGCACAAAAGTGTTGGTTTGAACTCCAGAGGAACCTAAATTGGCAGGGAGCGTTACAATGCTCCCTAAAAGAGGTTTTTGAGAGCTGGCCGAGGCAACCAAGGAGGTCAACCCTCTCTTGTGTTTGGAAAATCAGCCCTTCCATAGTAATATGGGAGATATGGAAGGAGCGAAATAGAAGAATTTTTCAAGATAAGATGGAGGATGAGAGGAGGGTGTTATCAAGAATTAATAGAGCTATAGAAGAGGTGGTAGGCTCAACAGCTTCCCAATCTTTCTCATTATCCACCTCTTTCACCTCAATGGACAAAAAAATACAAAAAGCTTGGCCAGGAATCAAAATTAGACATGGGTCTGCAACAAGGAGCAAGGGAAAAGGGAAAAATACATTGGAGGTCCATTGGAAACTGCCAGAGAAGGGATGGTTTAAAGTTAACTTTGATGGAGCAGTGCAACAATCTGGTCGACTAGCAGGGGTTGGATTTGCATTGTGGGATGACAATGGAGAGCTTATAAAATATGGAGCTAAAAGACTTAGGAAGAGCACCAATAATGAGGCCGAAGCCCAAGCAGCTCTATTGGGTATAGGATTAGCAAAAAAAGAAGGGGTTAAAAATCTCCATCTAGAAGGGGATTCCTTAATTATAATTCAAGCAATAATGAATGGAGAGATAAGTGCATGGCATCTTCAAGGTTTCATAGTAGTAATCGTAGAAGAACTAATTTTTTTTTAAAACTATAAAATTAGCCATATTAGAAGGGCAGGTAATCAAACTGCGGATAGTTTATCCAAATGGGCCCTGTCTTTCGATTCAGAAGGTGTTTTAAAAGTGGATGACAATTAGGGATTATTACCTCTGGGTGAGGTGACAGGATAATGATTGGTAAGATGGTTTGGGAGGAGTGACGACAGATGGAAGATGCCTCATTTAAGTGTGGCTCCTTGTGCGGAAAGGACGATTTGAAAGGTCACACAGGGGAAACTTTGAAGTTTTTTTATTAAAACAAAGCAAGTAAGGTTTAAATTGGCAGCTAATTGGGAGAGAAATAAGCAATGATATCTGACTCATCGACAAGCACGAAAAGACATCATTAGATTGAATGATCAAGTGGAGTTTAAATGTAGTTGCAAGGAATTTTTAGGTGGCAAACGTGCGAAGGCATAATCCGAGGGATGGCGTGCAACACACATAAGTAAGGTCTGTGCAGGGTTTTATAAATCCAAGGGCAACAGAGTTTTTCAGTGAGTGTGGAGATGGAAGCAAGTTTCAGAGAAAAACAAGAAGAGACACTTACAAGGGAAGTAAGTTAAGGAGCTGATAACATTGAGGCGAATTTTACAGTCACAACCAAAAAACAACAAAAAGGTTTTAAGGGGGTCGTGAGCAAAGACAGAATATCAGGACTTCTTAGATTCAAGGAGGAAGAAATGATCAACATGGTTTTGAAGGTGGTTGGTCCATACTTCATGGAGAATGTGTCACGCTGGAAGGTCAATTTAGACATCATCTCAATGGTGATAGCCTGGGGTTTAGAGCTTGGAGAAAATATTGACACGGTGAAGTGGGCAGTAACGTCAATCTTTGAAGAAGCAATGCTTGAAGAGCTCGATTCCATTTTGGAATGGGCAGTGCTAGGAGTCAGTTTCGACTACTCAGAAGGATTCGCAGATGCCAAGGATGTAGCCAAATTTGGCCTTGTCTCCTTTGTTCGTTGGATAGGGAAAGTAGACAAGGAATCTTATGTGCTGGAAAGGGCGAGAGCATGGAAGAATTTGAAGAGGTTGATTCAGCAACATGAGATGGAAGCAAATGATTTGGCAAAAGCATGGTCAAAGGCACATCCCAAAGGCAGGCGCTCGGGGATGAGGAAGAGAAGGATATTCCAAGTCAATCGGCAGCAACTGTAAAAACCCTTCGGGTTTTCACATGGAGGTTGGTTTAGTTGCAAGTGTCCTGAATGGTGGGTGTGTTTAGGTAGTAATGTATTCCCTTTTTTGGAATTTCAATAGGTGATTTATGGTTTAATATTATCTATGTAAGCCTGAAATGGGTTTGAATAGTATAGGTAATTTTTAACAGTCATAGGAATGTGTATCATCCTGTGGGAATCGTGAGAGCTAGAAAGGTGGGTGGTTTTTTTGTAGTTCTGATGTTGTTTTGGATGCTAATGCCATGGAGATTGCGGCAATTATAGATTTGTAATTTCTGTTTCGGACCTGTAGTTTCCATTGTCAATCTTATATGCTTGTCAAGAGGATTCAATACTGTTCTTGTTACTATTCAAGAGGTTAGAAAATTGTTGTCTTTCTTCATATTGTTGCCTTATTCTAGATGTAGTTTTTTTCTTTGCAATCATGAAAACTCTATCCATTGTTGACAAATTAACCATCTTGAGCCCACCATAAGTTTCCGATGCAGGAGCATCACTACGAAGAATGAGGAGAGTCCAGGCAAGGGGAGGAAAGTGTTTGGCTTTCATATGCAGGGGAAAAAACACAAGAGTTAATAATTGTAATTTATAAGAAAAAAATAAAAGGCTTAGGAATGTGAAGGGCATGATCTAAGAAAAGACAAAAACAATTACATAGAGAAGATGAGGAGGTGTGGATAAAAATAGTCCAGCAGCAATTGAAGAAAATTAAAGACACAAAATAGAGCATATAAAGGTTATGCCAAGTACATGAGAGAGTGTGCATGATAGAGTAGAGGATAGAGGCGCAACATGGAATAGGAAATTCCATCCAGATTTAAGGGTATAAATTTTAAAATTATAGAGTAAAAGTGTGTGGGAAGAGGAGGGGGGTTGCGTGACTAAAGGAAAAAATAAATCAAAATTTGCATGTAGAGGGAAACAATATCAAAGTTGAAGTCAAAGAGAAAGTCGCACAGACCTGTAGAATATGGATAGAGTTTTCAATAAAAATTGAAAGTTGATGAATTCAGAGTTTGTGGTGCAGTGCAGATTAGAAATAAAACAAAGTGCAAAAGAAATGATTCTAGATTACAAAATGCGGGCAAGACAAAACATAAGACATTGACCGTAGAATTTAAAATAAAAGCCCTACAAAATGTAGATGAAAACATTAGTTTTTGATTTGAATATTGAGAATACTATTGTAAATAAACAGAATATGATCTAATTGAATCTAATAGCAAGTTATTTTTCTCAAAAAACAGAGTAGAGCAAGAAAATTAATAATTGACTATGATGTCTAGATTGAATTCATTTCTTGTGAATTGCATAGTTTATTATAAATTAATAAAGTTGAAGAGTTTGTATAATTTATTTAATTCTTGAGGTGTGATTAGAGTGGTTTGTGGTTTCAATATGATTTATTTATTTTTATCAGCTGGTTGGTTGCACACATCCCTAATCTTGCCTGCATCAATTGTTATCTGAGTCATAAGATTATGGGAGTAAAGAGAATCCACCAGAACCTATAGGTAGAGGAAGCTTGAACGTGTCTCAAGAAAACCCTAGAAAGTGTTTGTTGTAGAAGAGGATTCTATAACTGTAGAGGATTTGAGTTCTACAAGATTTTGTTGTAAGAGGAGACTTGTAACTATAGAGGGCTTGAGTCCCAAAGGGATTTGTTGTATAGAGGACTTGTGACTGTAGAGGGTAGAGAAGGAAGGCACAAAAACTTTGAAAGAGATTGTGAAAATAATTTTGTTGTAGAGGGATGTAAGCATCTTTAAAGAAGAAGATGAGTTCAAAGAGGAGAAAAGAAGGATGGTTGTAGAGTAGAAGGTCCCAGGGCAATGGATTTGATCACCTCATAGGCATATAATGACAATTGGGATATGTTAAGGCTAAAAATAGGCTTAAAATGATCTATGAGAGAGCACACTAAACTAAGGGTTTAAAAAGGAGCATGAAATTGTAAAGGATTACAATTTGTACAAATCTACACTATTTTTTAATAGGTGGGTCTTTGAGTTTGTGTGATTTGACTAGATTCAAATTTGATAGTATTCTCTTGATGCATTGTGAATTACAACTTGCACTTTAAAAGTCTAATGAGGAGTCAAGCTTGAGAAGTTGTTATTTCAAGTGCAGTTGTGCATGAAGGAAATTTTTATTTTACATTCAATTTTGCATGGAGTGTTGGCACCTTGGAGATGTAGGTACTTTTAATAGGATGGAGTTTTCATGTGCATGTGTTTTTTATTCAGGGTAAAATAGGTTTCAAAGGTTACAAATAGATTTTGAAGGGATATAGAGCACACAAATAAAAAAATGTTAGTAAATATACACATGCAAAAAACATCCTAATAACCAAAAACCAAAGGAAAAAAACACCATAAAATACTTTGCAAGAATAATAGGCTGAAGCCACCAAACAAATCAACTCATATAATATAAAAAATTGGGTTTTAGAATCCTCCCATAATCTTGAGATGGTACAACACAAATATCTCCTTACCTTTCAAATTCTGATGCAAGAGTACCTAATTAAATTCATGCCTCAAGTAGGCAATTTTGTGAAAAAACACTTTGTAAACTCTTGTTTTGATCACATAATAAGGTGTTATTAGACCATTTTTGGTTTTTAGGAGTATAGGTTAAGTCATTAGATCATAGGGAATATCATAATGGGAAAAGTTGCAAAAGTTATACTTGTTGTCAATATTGTCATAGGAGTATAGGTTAAGTCATTAGATCACAGGGAATATCATATGTGGGCAAAGTTGCAAAAGTTACACTTGTTGTCAATATTGTCATCAAAGGCCAAATAGTTGTTTTGTTAATTGTAATTCAAAATATGGTTACCAACCATTGAGAAAGGTTTGAGAAATATATAAAATCCTTGTTCCATTAAGAAAAACAGTTGGTAGGGGATTTGATGAAGTTTGAAGAATAAACAATCAAATAAAGCATTTCAATTTCCTGCAATCTGAATTGGTTTTTGTTGCTCTTTTTCTTCACACATCCCCATATATATTAATGGTGGTATAAAACTAATTGGACATGAATGTGTATTTAATTACCTTTCTTTTTCATGTGGTGGCATCAAATTTGGCTAATTTTTGAAGGATTTATGGTCATTTTCATGACGATTATTTCCAGTAATAGTCCCATTGCAGCGAATGGTACATGGTCACAACGGTTTTTTGATGTTGTGAAACACATATGGTTTGATAGAGGAGTGAGAATATTTTATTTAAAGTGGTTTGACTTGATTTTACTAGGATTTTAAAAAGTTATAAGTGTTTTACTAAAAACTGTCTAGAAACCCTAGCTCCAAGGGTTTGAGGAAAAAATGTAAATAGAACCTCCTTTCCACCTTTTTGAATTGCCAAAACTGGTGGAATCAAAGGGATAGGGGTGCTCTAGATGGATTTTGAAGAACTTTTGCAGTAAGTTAAGGTTGGAGCACTTTTGGAGCAAAGTTAGCCTAATGTCTCCATGTGTTGGGTCTACTGAGCATAGGTAGAAGTGAGGGTTTGGTGTTTAACCTTTGGATGGTGCAAACAGATGTTGAAATATGCATAATGTGTCCCTATGTGATGTGTCTTAGCCTTTGGAGTTGAATTTTGAGGCTTGGAATTTGTTTTGTTGGCACTTGCTTTGGAAAAGTGGCCTAATTAGGCCTAGTTAGCAAATTACCAATAAAAACAAAATGGATACTTTCTGAAACAGCCCATAGATCCAAGTTTATGTGTTTTATATGAGACAAAAGGGTACTCATAAATGCCATTTTTCTATCTTAAAACCATCTGTACAAAAATTTATGCCTTGAAAACCCTCTAAGTATGGCTACTAGGAGATTAGTCTGATTGTGAAGCAACTCATCAAGGAATGTGTTAGAGGCTCATACCAATGCATGGAAGATGTTTTTCTTGATTCACTAATAATTTTTACAATTCTTCCCTTGAATTATTGAGGCATTTTTTAACCTACATCAAGATTGTGTCAAACCAACCTATTGTTAATAAGCCTAGTGAAGGAATAGGTGAGTTGGGAGAAATATCTCCACTTTGGGGTTTGTGTGCCTTTGGTTGGTGATTAATTCAATTTGTTTTGTGAATTTGGTGACCTTTTATTGCATCAAATTCTCCATGTCAACAAGAGAGAAAGGAAATAAGTCAAAGAAAAGGGCATCAACAGGTCCCTTGGAACCAAACATTAGGTCACTAACAACCTCCTTGCAACACCTTCCATCTTCTCCTACAACATCCATCTCCACCTCAACAGAAGATAGCTCCACCTCAATAGGAAGATCAGAAGAAAACCAAAGATGCTAAAATTAAATCACCACCCAGGGCAATCAGACCATCTCCACCTCAATAAGAGAAACCAGTTCAAAGGCAATAGTAAGGACCATAAAAGCTCTCTTGAAGCAGCTCCACTTGACATAGGAAAAGGTATCCAAAATAGTTTGGGTTGGATCATAAAACTTACTCAAAAGGTACTCTACCTCAATAAGGAAGCCTTGAGTAAGAGTAGTGAAAAGGACAACAAAGGTCCTTAACTAATAACTAATGTAGACCTGAAAAGCTTAAAGGCCATAGCCAAAAAGATAACAAAGACATGCCCAAACAAGATGGTGGTCAGGAAGATAGACTTGGTAAATTCATCAAAACCACCTCCAAAAACACCTTTTCAACCACCAAACCAAAACTAAGTAGTGACTAAATCAGACAAATGAAGAAAGAAAATTACCTTACCAGAGACCCCAACCCTGAGGGTCATAGCCTTGCCAAACAGGGCTACAAGCATGACAGATGAATCAAAGATAGCAATCCAACCACAACAAAAAGTCCCTCCAAACCAAAAATACCACCCTTCAATAAATAAATATATATATATATATATATATATATATATATATATATATATATATATATATATATATATGTATATATATATATATATATATATATATATATATGTATATATATATCTATATGTATATATATATATATATATGTATATACATATACATATACATATACATATACATATACATATACATATATATATACATATACATATATATATATATGTATTTGTATATATGTATGCATATATATATATGTATTATGTATATATGTATATATACATATACATATATCTATGTGTGTATATATATGTATGTATGTATGTATGTATATGAAATGAAAAAATTATCATTTATAAATATGATATATATAAAATTAAATTAAATGAAAAGCCAACATATTTCTTTTTTAAATTGTAATGGCAAGTAAAGGTGAGCCGAAGAGGTATTTAAAAAATAATTGCCTATAGCAAATGGATGTTGTTAAACCCTATAATGCAAAATGCTAACTTGTATGATACACCCGTCTTCCATCATTATATTTATTATTTTTTTTCATTTATATTTTATATCTATGAATAAATTAAATTTATAATTAATTTTTTTTAAACAATCTATTAGAGAATAAATATAAATAGTCACAGTGCATGTAATTATATGAAATCTTATTATGAGATTGAAATCTTATTATGAGATTGTTCGTATATAATGTGTGACATGATCCTTATCTTTAAAATTTGATTAATTACTTACAATAATATGATATAATTTATAAGTTTTATTAACGGAAAGACATGTAAAAGATGGAATATTGAGAGGCGATGGAGCTCTGCATTTTCTCAGCATTTTCAACTATGATCTTTCCATGAATCTGGAAGCAATTTCGAGGCATCAAGCGCTGACTGGGGTACTTCAGCGTCTACGTGGAGGATTTAAACTCCTCCACCTGGTTTGCTTTTTCTTACCTCGCCCACTTGCTTTGCTTGCTCTGCTTTTTCAATTACTCTTCTCTGCATTTTAATTACTCTGCTCTGCATCTATTAATTATGGTTAACCCATCTGCTCATCCCGCAAAACCCTAACCCTATTTTCCAATGGAGCCAGAGTCTGATGTAATTAATAGCCCTAAACCCGCGCCGCAGTCAAACCCACCCTTGAAAAAAACCTTCACTGAGATCGTCACCCCGCCTGTGAATGGAGTCCACTCGTCGACGCACTTCCTTAAGGCTCCTGCAAATGAAGGACCCAGTAAGGATGGTAAGTCCCCTTGCAATACCTCGGACCCCTTCTGCATTTCGCCAAATATGGAAATGTTGCATGAAATTGCCTCAGAAAAACTTAGGTTATGTAACGCTGCTATATTTTTTGCTTGTTTTGATGCTCAAAAGTGCCCGTCTAGGAAATTTGTAGACGATTGGTTTCACAATCTATGGAATCTTAAACTAGGGCTTAAAATCACATTCTGTAGACAAATACAGAGAGGTTTGTTTCTCATCTTCTTTAATTCGCATGAGTCCCAGTTGGAAGCTCTTAAACGACAGTACTGGATAGCTAGAAATACCTCCTTCCGAGCTCTAGCTTGGTCTCCTGAGGTGGCTAATGAGGAAGTCCTCGCATTATTTGCTCCCAAATGGGTCATCCTCAAGGATGTCCCTCCCTTTCTGTGGCATTTTCTTCCCCAATTCATGGAACCTTTTGGCAAAATAGTTCGGATCGATGAAACTGCTCGGTTGGTTCCCAACCTAGACACAAGAATGCTTGTCTCAATCAAGCCCGGAATCGACATCCCACCTTTTTTAAACCTAAATATTAATGGGGACATGTTTATCTATCTGGTTGAAATGCTTGGAGGATTTAATGCTTGTTTCCTCTGCAAGAAAGAAGGGCATATTCATAAAAACTGCCCAATTATTAGTCACAGGAACCAAAAGCATAACTCAGCTGGGACCTCTGTTAACCCTAATAATATTAATGACCTAAATTCTTCATCTCCTCACTCTGCTAATGTGGTCTCTAAAGTTCCTACTCCCACTCCTAATGAACTTAACCCTCACAAGCCCGATCTCGCACCATTAGCCCCTGAGCATCTCATCCCTGGCTCCGACCCTCTACTCGACCTTGTGGAACCGCACTCCGAGGGCTTTCAGCTTGTTACCTCGAGAAAACGAAGGCGTAAAACTACCCCTCTTAATGCCCTAAACCATAGTCGTTCAAATACCATCCAATTGGCCTCTAACCATAAACCCTAGGACACTCCTCAATCCCTTGTCATTTCTGTGGTTAAAAATATGGTCAAAAACCTAGAGAACCCTAATCGTGGTGATGATGATGCTAACATCTGTAATAACCCTGCAATGATCCTTAGATTCGGAACCCCCTTACAATCGGTCTCCTCTTCACATGCAGGTGTTATTACTGATCCTAGCACCATCAACCCATCGACTGCATCTACGCTCAAAGAGCTAGAGGATAATCATATTATAGAAGTTATTTATGCAAACAAAGGCTTAGATGAAATTAGATCTAGCACTATGCTCCCTGTCTTTCTAGGCTCCCAGTTGTCTGGGTTCGACATAAGAGGAAATTCTGATATTAGAACTGAGCCTCCCGAAAACAGTGAAGATGATGAGGACCTTATGAAAGGTTACTCCCTAAATAAAAAGAAAGGTAGGCATGTGGGCTCCAAAAACAAGAAGTCTGGAGATCAACGCGGTCTCCCTACCAGCCCCCCCTTAAATCCTCCTTTTTAATGAAGTACATATCATGGAACATTCGTGGCCTTGAGTCGCCTGACAGAAAATTTATTATTAAAAGGTTTATGGACTGTCATAAAAACCTAGACTGTCTGATGTTACAAGAACTTAAATTTGTTGGGTTCTCCCTCGACACTACTCTTGACTTCATTTGGAGAGATGCAATCAAAATCTATACCAACCACCCGAGAGGAAAGGGAGGTGTTGGTCTTCTGATTGCCCCTCAATGGTCAATGTACCTCAAGGATAAAGGAACCTCCCCCAATAATAGAGTGGCCTGGGTTACCCTAGATGTTAAAGGAACTTGCTTTGGCATATGCTCCATATATGCGTCTAATGACTACAAGGAAAGAATATCCCTCTAGAATTGGCTAACATCCCTCCCAAATATCCCCTGGGTCATGGCTAGAGACTTTAATATGACTGAATCCCAGGATGACAAGGCTGGGGGACTCCTGTTTGAATGGAAATCCTTAGAAAAACCCCACTGGGACAAGTGTAAACCTGATACACCCAACCTATGGCACACCTGGTGCAATTTTCAGCAAAACACTAATAGGATCTACTCCAGGCTAGATAGATTCTATGCTAATAAGGACTTCTTCTCATTTTCCCCCAATCAATCTGGGAATGTGGTTGCAGTCTTTCCAACTACCCTGTCTGATCACTTCCCCATTCTAGCCATCATTAATATTAGGAACTCTATCACCCCTAGCCACCCTCGCTATGAGAAGTTTTTGCTTAACACCTCCTTGCTACAAGATGAGGAAGTTCTTAATGCCATCAAGATAGTTAGACTCTTCAATTTGCAACCCCATCTCCCCCAATCCCACACTCTCAGATGGCAGAGGAATATCTCCTCCTGGTAGAAACTTCTCCGAACCATTGGTTAGAAAAAAGCCAAGGACTTTAGGTTCATAGAAAAAACCCTTACCCTTCGGCTTCACTCCCTGGAGCATGAAATCCAACTACAACCCTCTTCTCCTACCTTGGCCAAACAGGTCTCCGAGGCTAGAAATATCCTCAGAAAACACCAGCGGGTTAAAATTAGAGGTGCTTTCATTAGAGCCCGTAACCACTGGCTCCAGTTTGGTGATAAAGGCTCCAAAATATTCTTTAATCTTCTCAAGAAAAAACAGATCAGAGAAAGAATAGACAGAATAACGGTAGATAATAAGGATCTCTTGGATCTCAATGATATCAAGGAAGCCTTTGAAATATTTTACAAGAGTATGTTTAGCTCAGAGGATAATGAGGCCTCGGTAGATGCTCGTACCAACTGTAGGACCATTATTCCTAATAGAATCTCTGAGGATGAAGCTAGCCTCCTCAAAACTAAGCTAACAATGCGAGAAATTGAGGATGCCATTAAGGCTCTCAAGGATAACAAGGCCCTAGGCCCTGATGGACTTCCTGCTGAATTCTACAAAACCAACATTGACTGGATCTCCAATGACCTCTATGACATCTACAATAAGGCCCTTGACACTGGCACCCTGGGGGAATTCATAAATAGGGGCATCATTAAGCTTATTCCAAAAGAGGTGGATAAAGCCCTCATTAAGAATTGGAGGCCAATCACCCTCCTCAACGTCTCCTACAAAATCTTAGCCAAAGCCTTAGCCTCTCGCCTTGAGAAGATCCTCCCCAAATTCATTTGCTCTACCCAAACAAGATTCATTAAAGGTAGATACATCTTGGAGAATCTTGTAACGAGCTGGGAATCCATGGAATGGGCTAGAACCTCGAACCAAGACGCCACCATGTTCCTTGTTGGTTTTGAGAAAGCTTATGATAGGGTGGAATGGGACTTCATCCTCATGATGCTCTCTGCCTTTGGCTTCCCTAGTGAGTTCTATGATTATGTTAGGATCCTCCTCAAGGACGCATCTGCCCTGGTTGAAGTCAATGGGATCCTCTCCCAGCTTATTCCTCTATCTAGGTCAATTAGGCAGGGCTGCCCCCTTGCCCCTGCTCTGTTTGTCATTGCATCAGATGCCCTGTATTATCTCCTTAGAGATGACACCCTATCCCCCCGTGTCCATGGCATTACTATGTCGGATGACTCTGATCTGATCAACATCCAGTTTGTCGATGACACCTCATTGTTCCGACAACTCTCAAGGCACAATATTGATTCCCTTAATCAAAAACTTGACTTTTTTGGTAGAGCCTCTGGAGCCTGAATGTCTAGCAAAAAATCCATTCTACTTGGGTGGAAAGACAAACCTCTGGACTAGCTTCACTAGTTTGGATATGCTTGGGGAGGACCAAATAAATTAGTTTGTTACCTTGGTATCCCCTTTTCTGTTTCTCCCTCTCTTAAAAACATGTGGGGTTGGGTCAAGGGGAAAATAGACAGTAAGCTCAACAAATGGGACAATAGGGTCCTCTCCCTTGCTGGCAAGATCCAAGTCTACCAAAAAATCCTATCTTCCTACAGCATCTACTACTCCTCAGTGTGGATGTTCGGCAACTACCAAATCTTTGAAATCAAAAAAGTTATCAGATGATTCCTATGGTCTGATGGCAAGGGTAAAAGGAAAGCTCACGCGGTCAAATGGACCTAGTGCCACTTAGACAAAAAACTTGGTGGGATGGGCCTCAAGGATCTTAGGATGGAAGGTATCTCCCTCGCAGCCAAATGGATTTTTCACTAACTGGAAGGTCAAGAACCTTGGAAAATCCTCATCAGAAACAACATACAAAATGGTGTTCCCAAAACTGCCAAAACCTGGAAAGCCCTCCCGTTCAGTGATCTAATTGCAGGTGGTTTCCTTGTGTCTGTCCAAGGCACCTGAGTGTTTAAATCCATCTGGAAAGCCTGGGAGCATGTGCGTGGTCTTATCAACAACTCAAGCTTCAACTGTGACAATACCCTCCACGGTGAAAGGTCAATATGGTGGAACCTTCTTCATAACTCCAAACCCCTGGCTTTGACCCAAGGTTGTTCTGCTAAGCACTGGAATAGTAAAGGAATCAAGTATATTATGGACATTTTAGAACATGATGACCTTATCAGCTGGGAGACTCTTAGCACTAAATATGATCTCCCTGCTTAGCATAAGAAGACCTACAACATGATAAAAAATGCTTGCACTCCCCTTAATCTCCCTAAGAACACCCAAGTTGACACCCATAGGTACCTTACATTCCTTTGGAAAAATGGCTCTGCCCTCCCCAAGATCAAAGCCAAGTCTATCTATACCCTGCTCAATAGTGACACCTCGGTGATTGAGCTTATCAACACTTTATGGTATACTAACCATACCCCCCAAACTTGGCAGAAAACCTTTGAGAAGCTCTGGCGGTCCCCCATCCCCCCTAAGATCAAATGCTTCAAATGGATACTTATATTGGACAGACTACCTGTAAAGAATAAATCAGTTGCATATGATCTTTGTTCTGTCTGCAGAAAGCCTGAGACCGTGCGCCACATCTTCTTTGACTGCCCGTTTGCTAGAGAAATTTGGCTGCTGTTTGGAATATCTATTACAGAATATGTTTACACTCTTGATATAGTTACTGGTTTTATTCAAGGACTGAGGAAGGATACTAACCTTGTTTGGCAAATGCTATCTTCTTACATTCTTTGGTTTATTTGGAAACTTAGGAATGAGGAGAAGTTCCAAGGTATTACAAGGGAACGTATTGGGTTTTTTAAAAAACTCACACATTACAAAATTGTTGTGCAGGTCTGTTTTCTAATGAACATTGAGAGAAACAAGCTCCTGTGATTCCTCAAAGATGGCAAAGCTACCATGTTTGTCTATGAGATGCAAGATGGGTACGAGTGGGCGAGGATTGCGCAGAATCAGACCTCCTTTGACAAGGCAGTAAAAAAGCTGATAAAGGATCTCTAGGACAGCAGGCCCCCTCCCTTCAACAGGATAGAGATGTGCTCCCAGATCCTAGCTAGAAAGAAGGTGGTTTGGATGGAAGGAGTTCAAGGCTAGACCACTTGGCTAGAGGACCAGGATGAGGTTCTCCAATAGTGCTGGACTCTGCTACGTCCCTTTTTTTTTTATTGTTGATATGATTAGTAGATAACTGTATATAGCTCTCTCCCTGGTTTTCCAGTTTGGCTGCTGAGGCCCGACCCTCTACCCTCTAATTTTGTATAAACTCTTCGTCTCCTTTTTGAACTCTCGATTTCTAATATATAAAAAAAAAAAGTTTTATTAACAAAATATTACAATTGTTTTTAAAAAGTAAACCACATAACTTATAATTTTTTTCGTTTTTAAAGAATTGCATAAGAAAAGTTGTGTATTAACACATTTAAAAATAGAAAAACAATATTTTTCAACTTAAAAATAATCATAAAGCTTTTCTATTTTTAAAAAAACACTTTATTCATATTTTTTATAATTTAATATTTAATATTTTTTTTTTTTAAAATATTATATTACAACATTTTAAAAACCATAGATAATATAATTTACCAAATGTTTTATTAAAAAAAATAATAATAAAAAAAATTACAAAATTTCTTTCCTAAAAAACAAATAATAATAATAATATTATTATTATTTCACAAAATGACAATGACAGTTTTACTTATTTCCTCCACATTAAAAGTACAGTGAAGTAGTCTTGAAATATAATTTTATAAAAACTGTAGAAGAAAATTTTATACAAGCAGATCTAGAAATAGGAAAACAACTTCTTTTTCCAGTCTAAAAATAGTAGTGAAGCTTTGTTTTTTAAATTTGGGTAAAGCTTTTCTATATATATTTAGGTGGTCTGTATGCATATAATTACACTACAGGCAATAGTTCACGAATTATCTCATTTGTTTTCGCTTTGCAGATCTTTGATATTTTAAGAGGGATTTAACGCTGAAACTCCTGCATGAGGATACAAAATAGTTCAAGATAGATTGGTATTTGCAAAATGATGGCTCACATCACAAGAGGAGGAGAAGAGCAGACAAGGTCATGGGAAAGGATAATTATTGCTCCAGATGGCACCCAACTATGTTTTGTAGGTAAGCCAACTGAAAATACTGCGGTACAGACAGATTATGAGAAGTTTTGTTGTGAAGTTTATCTTCTTCCTGGGCATGTTTTAATTATGAAATTGGCATTCTGTTTCGGACCTGGAGTGCAATTGAAGGAGGAGTTTGTGGGTGTTGTTTTAGAGGGGTTTGTAAGAATTGTGAATGCAGAGAACTGTGCCTATCTTCAAGCTAATGCAGAAGCCAATAATGGCCGAGCAATGGTTTTAGTGGACAAACAAGGAAATTCTACACATCTTCATTTGTACTATTATATCCAGGGTTTTACAGCACAAGATATTATAGGAGGCTCTAATAATGATTATGCTGAAAGTGATGAGCAGGGAGAACAAATCTCACATGATGCTGTTCAGATCTCTCATGGAGATCAGAACTTGATAAATACAGAAGACTCTGAGAATGAGATGGAGCCACATTTTTATTCAAATGTGACCGTGCAAGATCTTTATTCAAATGCGAATCTTGGTGTGGCTGAATGCATTGCATATGGACTGTTTGTATTGAACACTGCTGGATTTTTGTTGCTTGCTGACTATTTCGGTATTAATGTTTATTCTCTTGATGAAACTCCCGAAATTTCTGATGAAGAAGCTGCAGAGATTTTGGGATCGCCCAGTGAAAGAATAAATTGTGATGTGGAGGATTTGTGTGTGATATGCTTCGATTCTTTGGAAAATAGTTGTGAGGATCTAAAACAGTTGCCATGCAAGCACGTATATCATTATAAGTGTATTCTGAGATCCACCAAATTTAATAACAGCTGTCCCTTATGTCGTGAGAAATTCAACTATAGGGAAGGACACTCATGTTGAAAAAAAATAAAAAATTTCATTGTATTTCTTGCAGTTATTGTTTCTTATTTTATTGTATTTAACAAAAAGACTTTCTTTTGAAAATAAAAATAAAACGTTTTTTTTCAGAAAAAGTGTGAAAAAATTTGTATATAACAATTCTTATGAGGAGAATGTTCAAAATAATGGTTTAGTTGGTTGGAAGTTCTAATTTAGGGGATATTGATAATGACCTTTTTTTATCAAGATTTGCTTTATGTTTAGCTCCCTTTTATGATAAGATATGTATATGTATTTTTCAACAATTCTCTTTTTTATTCTGAATATTGTACTATTTTCATTTAATTAATACAAAATTAAATTAAATAGATTCATTAAAAAATTAAATTAAATTTTCAAATTTTAAATGATAATTATTCATTGTGATATATTTTAACAAATATATATTAAAAATAATTTCATTGTGATTTTACAAATATATATTAAAAACAATTTCTTCTTGTTTTATATTAAAAATAAAATATAGACATAAAATATCTATATATAAAAATATTGATAATATATTAAAATATATAAATAAATTATAGTTTATATCATCTTTTAAATTCTTTAGTCTTTTGGAACGTCTACTAGCTTACCATGTGAACTTTAATGATTAAAAAAAAACACAATTTCATTCATCAATCAGATGATGAATTTTTTAGATAAATTGATATGAGATAACTAAATAAATAGTGTTGGATCTTTAGTGATCATAATGACTCTTATAAAAATGCATGCGAGAAAATTACTTGAAAATTTCAAGCATGACATTATTAACACTCTAATAATATAATAATGATTTTTG
This sequence comes from Cryptomeria japonica, assembly GCF_030272615.1. NCBI lineage: Eukaryota > Viridiplantae > Streptophyta > Pinopsida > Cupressales > Cupressaceae > Cryptomeria > Cryptomeria japonica. The sequence goes on from NC_081411.1 coordinate 159,689,213, forward strand.
TATTTTCAATTCAGTAGTGGTGTCGTGGTTCATGTATGCTATCTTATTTTACATGACACATCCCTTAGACCCCAAGCACCTATTCTAGGAAAATTCTTGTGGTATAGTCTATAAATTTTAGAATCCTAGATATAATTATATGTATCTTGTCATATTTCAATTGATTTTAAATATGCTATTTTTTGTTTAGTGAATTTTTATTTATCAATTTTTTTTAATTTCTTTTTATAAGTTGAGAAGGTAAAAAGTTATTAATAATAGTGAAGTTTTTAGGATAGGCTCTCATATCAAATGTAGGAGCATTTTTTTTTCTAGAGTAGTGGATTTAATGGATTAAATATTAGATTGAGATCATTTATACGATACAATTTTTTTAAATTAGATGTAAATAATTAATATAAAATAACCGATGTAAACTATAACATATAATAATTTGGTAAGAATTGAAAGTAAATAATTAATATCATAAGTTGAACAATTTAATCACATAACTCAATCATATTGCCATTAAATTATATTGTCAATATATGTCAACATTTCCAATACATTTTTGAAACTTGAGATCTTGGAATGGTCATTCTCACTCTAAGAACATTTTAGTGGTCTTGGCCCTTGTAGCTATGATAAATTTAGGAGGAAATAATTCTTATTTAGAACTAACACAAATGTTGCCCAAACATCAAAACAACATGCTCTAGAGTATTACCTCAACATGCATAATGACCTTGAACAAGACAATCCCAATTATATGTTGTACTTAAAGCTGAACACACACTATGTGCCCCCTTTCTCTAAGTGCTCATAGCCTACCAAGTCACCTTCTTCTCCTTCTTCCATGAGTTATCTCCATGCACCTCTCCCAAGTCTCACATGAATATTTTATATAACTTTTTAAGGGACGAATTCCAAACCATCACACCCTTTCACAAGAGTTTCTTTTAACAATGTATAATATATAATTTTATGAGTGTTTATGAATATTTTTTTATTTTAATCTCTCTTTTAACCAAACATTTATAATATCCTTTATTTTTATTTCCCTTTTAATTATACAAGGTTATTTTATTAAATTATTTTCTCTTGGAGAAAAAGTCACATAACACATAAGGTATGGTTGGACACAAAGGGGTATTCTCAAGTCCATGGGATTGACTATGGTGAAATATTCTCTTTTAGAAAAGATGACATCCATTTATTTCTTGTTATCACATGCACTAGTTTATGACTTAAAATATGAGAAAATGGACATAAAGACAACATTCCTTCATGGTGGTTTAAAGAAAGAGATTTATATGTCATGTATATAGATCTTTCCTGGTTGAGAGTAAAGAATATTTGGTATGCAAGTTTAAAAGTCTATTTGTAGTCTTAAGTAATCTCCTAGAATGAGGTACTATAAATTTGATGCCTATTTGTTGATTTTGTGATTTGTGAGATCTAAATCTAGCTATTATGTTTATTTTAAATCTAAAATGGTCACATTCACATAATTGCATTGTACATAGATGATATATTTTTTGGGGGAATGGTAAAAGTTTGATTTTAAATTTGAAGTGTCAATTGTCAACATAGTTTTAAATGAAGGATTTAGGTGTAACAAGGTATAGCTTAGGGATGGAGATCAAAAAAGACAAAGATAGAAAAATATTTAGTTAATCCAAAGTGAGTATGTCAACTCAATGTTGGAGAGATTCAACATGATAGATTGTAGATAGTTGGTTGTTCCTGTGTTGCAGGGGATGAAACTTTCTATGAATTATTATGCAAAATATCTTACCAAGATATACTTCCAAGTATTCTCTATGTTTTCATGATTATCCTACTAGATATTAGAATTCCATGAGTATTCATAGGATTTTGGATTCAGAGTGCTAGGTGACATTGATAACAAAAGATCCACTAGTTAATATGTGTTCATGATGTTTGGTGGTGTTATCAGTTTGATGAGTAAGTGGTAGGTTGTAGTTGTTTTATCCATTAGACAAGCATAGTACATGAAAGACACTCACACTTTCAAGGAACCCATTTGGATCCTTAAATTATTTTTAGATATTGATTTTTACAAAAGATAGATTGCTATATTTTGTGACAGTCAAAGTGCTATTTACTTAGCAAAGAATCATACTTTTCATGCCAGAACAAAGGAAAATTTACGTTTAGTTTCATTTTATTCATGATATGGTGGAAGATGAAAAGGTGAAGTTGGAGAAAGTAGACACTTTGATGAATGTTGCAGATGCATTGACAAAAATAGTGAGGATAGATAAGTTTAGATGGTATTCAAAGGCTATGGGCCTTACAAACTCTAGTATTTAAATTTTGTTACTTTCATCGGCTCTTCAAATATGTTTGAAAAGTAGTATAATATCCAGCATTAAGGTGTCTCAACCTTAGAAGTTCCTAGAATTTATTTGGTACCACCTAATGATGTCATATGTTGAAGTGAAACATTGAGTTATTTTTTAAATATTTGTAAATTATAATGTAGAAAAGTTTCCTATGATTTAGGAGATATGGATGAGAAGGTTTTTTATTTTTTAAAAGATAGGTGTTCTAGTTTGTTTGATTTGACTTTTCATTTATTTGATAGTTATCCCATGATACATTATGAGTTACAACTTGCACTTTCTATTTCCAATGAGGAGACAAGTTTGAGAAGTTGTTTTTACAAGTGGATTTTTGCATGAAGGAAATTTTTATTTCATGTTTAATTTTACATGGAATGTTAGCACATTGAAGATGTAATTCCTTTTATCATGATGGAGTTTGAATGTGCATGTGTTGTTACAATAATAAGCTACATTTTTGCATGTGCAAGTGTTATCAAAATTGGTACTTGGTAGTCTTGCATGTTGAAGGTGCCTCACATATTAAGAAGACTATTTTGCATCGATGAAAATTCCTTGTATGTTGAGTAGACAAATTATCAATTTAGAAATTTATATAAAACACCTTATATGTTGAGTTTTTTTTAATTGGATTAGTAGGTGAAGTTCAGACCAATGCATTTATTCCTTCTACGATTGCAAATGTGCAATAAATGGAATGATGGCACATGGAATATTTGGGCATACAACTTGTTGGTTTATATATATGTACTATGTTGGATAATTTTGTATAAAAACTTTATTACTTTCAAATATATCATTATACTCTCAAAATGATCCTAGAACCTTGTTGTATTGTGAGATCAATTGAGCATCATAGATCTGATATATTATTGTATCTATTTTTTTGTTGAATAATACAATTGAAATGAATGTTTTGGAGAGTTGTTTTTTTCTTGAAAGGGATTTATGTAAATACCATGTTATTTTTTTGTGTTTATTGTATATTTTTTATGATATTCAAAATGTCCATCTAAAGTTGTAATTGTTAAAGGTGTTTAAGAGTTTTTCACTTTGAAAACCCCTAAATATATTGGTGTAAGAAATGACTTCTATGCACCTAGCTTACTTTCAAAAAAATCCCATTAGCTTATTGATATTATCAAAATAGAAATGTTTTTATAATTATAGAGGGATATATTAGGTATCCTCACTTGAATTCAGATAAAATGGAAGGGTTCTACCAAAGGGTTTAAAGATGAGATAATAGTGTTACTACTTATTAAGTTGCCATTAGTTTTATATCCAAAGTCATTCTATATACTGTAGTCGGTTATCTCTACCGAAACATTCAGTTGGTATGCACAGAACAGTCGGTTAAAGAAGAAAATAGTCACAGAGCCTAGTATACACCGAGTTGTCTATCAAGTAACATTCCATGTCTACTGAGCAGCAACAATGATACACCGAGTTGATATACACCGAGTGAAATGTTTTACTAGATTCATTGAACCTAGACACACATGTGGAAACATGTTACAAGATCAAGGAGCAAGAGAGACGTTATCACATTGGGAATTGTACTTAAGGATTGTGTATGATTTTGAGGTCATCTAACCAATGAAATATTTTGTATGGTTATTCATTCGATAAATCATGTTTGTAAGATCGAAGTAATGAATCAGATCACCGACATAAGAGATCTATTTATACAACTGTGTGGGGGAAAAAGTGACACTAAGCAAGCATGCCCTAATCTCACTTTCAACCACACACTTGTGGAATACGAAAGAGCCTAGAGGTATCACACAATTGGCTACTTCTTCTTGTGGAAGAGAGAGCCACGGGCTACCTATTAGGATTTCTATTCCTTTGTTGTAATTGAAAGATGAAATGATGCAAGTTCAATCCCTAACACCAAAGTGCAAGTATGAACTAATGACAAGATTGCAGAATTGAACTTAAATAATGAAAAGCTGTAAACACAAGGACAAGACAAGAATGCAAATGCGTACCCGGAGTTAAAATCTGACTGAAAATGTTTGGGATGGGGGCGCGGGTGCCACTGTCCTGATTCTGCTCCTGAAACTGTTGTTTTTGCAACCTGAAAAGCTGTCAGAAAGTTGCTGAAAGTTGTTGTCTGACAGAAGGACCAGGGCGCCCAACGCCCCTGTCCCAGGGACCAGGGCGCCCAGCGCCCCTGTCCTGGCAGGACCAGGGCGCCCCACGCCCCTGTCCTAGCTTTCTGGACTGGAATTTGGTGTGTTGTTCTGTCTCAGTCTGCTTCTTTCGGATCTGCAACTTGCAGCGTCGTCCGAGTCCTGAAACCTACACTTATATCTGAAAAGGTGTTTGGGAGGCTATATAGGGTTTTGCCTTAGTCAAACCCCCGCTTCGGTGATTTCCACCTCCACGAATAGCCAAGTTGTATTGTAAAATGTATTGTGTGTGCAGACCTAGTGTGTGTGCAAGGTCCTTAAATGCAAGAAAGCAAACTAGAGAAACCTAGAAAGTAAACCCTAATTGCTTGTAAATGATAATGTAAATACTCTAAATCAAGATGCAAAGTGATCTAAAGCATGAATAAAGGATATATTGAAGCTTATGCAAAGACATGAAAACAACATGAAATCATACCCAACCCTCAAGGGAGGAGTACAAGCCAATCTTCAGTCGGTAATCTCCTATTGTTCTTCAATGTCTTCCAAGCCCTAAAATGGATGAATGAAATTGAATGAATGCTTGATAGATGGATGTTGAGTGTTGTTGAAGTCTTCAAAGATCTTCTCTTTCGCTGCATATGAGGTCCTGAAAACCAAAAATTCCGGTCCTTTCAAATGAAGAAAGAGAGCTCTTAAGTAGGAAACCCTAGGTCATAATTTCGTCTTTTGGCCGACCTAGAGATTGAATCTCCCGCCAATTTCTTGGGGTTAAGCTTTATTTTATGATTGGATCATGCTCCTAAAATTTTGGGAAAAATGTCCGGGACCATGTTGCACTTCGGGCGCCATGGTCCCGACAACTTTTCACCAAATTTTCAGGGCCGTCAGATATGATGATTTTAGAGAGAATCCCGAAGTTACAGGTGATTTCGAGATATTTTGACCCCCGAAATCAAGCCCCCAAGTTCAAAATAGGACCTAATTAGGGTTTTTGATTAAATGATGTATAGGAGGAATAAAATGAAAAGGGCACACTTTAATGAAAGGGCCCAACTTTATGATGTAGGAAATGATAAAATAGGACCTTAGACCTAATTAATTTAATTAATTAAGTGCTAAAGGGGAAATGCAATGCAAAATACAAAATGCGCCAAGGCGGGTGCTAAACTAGGTGTGAAATTGTACCACCCTAGCAAGTGCGTACAATTTACGACGCTACATTTAGCCCCCACTTTAGCGGTCATATGAACACTATGTGCATATGCAAGCTAAAGTACAGAAAAGTAAACATTATTTGAAAAAGGATATATCCATAAGTCTGTCGAACGAAGCCCCCAGCGGTATTTGCAGTACACAGTTAGGAACCACAACCTACAAAACCACATGTTAGATCACAAAATCACCTAATGCTTACTAAGGAAGGTGATGAAAATTCGAGGGTAGCTATATGCCCCCCCCTATTTCGGCTTGCTAATTTTAGTGAGTTGAAACAGGGTATCATGTTTACCACTTCGAATTGTTAAAGAATATTGATGACAAATGCTCACAAGAAGATTTGATATGAGATCAAAAACTAATGGAGAATCATTTGGTAAGAAAGAGGACTAAATCTCAATTCCAACACAACAAAGAGTGTGAGGATTTGAGAGTTCTCTAACACGAGATGAAGGATGTAAATGGAAACAAAATGCAAAGAGAAGAAAAGAAAGGAAAAAGGCCTGAATACACACATTGGTGATCCATGAGAAGAATGGTGAGAGAGAAAACATGGACTTCTCGCCCCTAGATTTTGTCTAGGTGATCCATGGGAAAAGGACATGGAAAACTAGCCCCTAGAGTCTGTCTAGGTGATCCATGTAAGGGAGGAGAGTGAGAAAGTCTAGCCTTATGCCGCTAGTTCCACTCAACCTCGTGCATGAGTGTGTAAGGGAGGTTAGAAGCACCTCATAGGAGTCTATGCCCGAGTATGCTACAACCTATATATGTATAGTACAAAAGCGTGACATCTCGCTTTAAGAGTCTGTGCTCTGGTTCCGAGAATGACCCATTGCTCAAAAAGTGTAATGTTTATGTCATAAGCAAAGTAGAACAAAGATACCTACCTTCATCACAAAAGAAGATACCCCAAAAATGCAACAATGTCATAGATCCAAGCAAGAGAGTTTTGCACTCTTTAAGCAAGGATAAGATAGTTGAAAAGGGATATCTTGTAGTATGTGTAAAGGAGATCCTTAGAGGAGAAGAGATCTTTGTACAAAAGACACCTATCCCCAAGAGGAATTATCTTAGACAAATATAACATCTTCTAGAATAAGACAAAGAAGAGAATAAGAATGCAATACTTCCTTCTTTTGTGAGGTGAAAGTGATTCTTAATGAAGGATGATGCTCTTTTTAACCCAATTGGGAGAGTGAATTTATTATGGATGTATTTTACCAAGTGCAAAAGAGGTTGTGGTCAAGGACTTACACCTCTTGTAAGAGAGAATCCTTGAACAAACAACAACAAATGCGTACAAGGCATAACATCAAGTAATAAAGTCCACACCATCCACAAAATAGGAAAAAGTGGATCCTTAGATAAAAATAAGGAAAGATCATTGCCTCCCAAGGATAAGGACAATGAGAAGGACTTACACAATCTTCTAGGGAGAGATTTGGACATAAGAAAAAGAAGAGATGTATGAAATCACTCTTGTCCCCATAGGAATGAGAAAATTAGGCTATTATGTTGCTTCAAAAAATATATGATTGCACTTGAAATTGTACCATCATGAATGACAATGAGCCCCCAGTAAATGAGCTACCAATGTCACATAATGATGAGCAACATAATAGCCATTAATGTTATTTAAAGACATGATAGATTGAATGAGGTATTTGAATATGACATGCTAAATGCTCAACTATAAGTGAGATCAAAAACATGTATAAAATGATAAAAATTGAAGAAGGACAGTTACGAGAAATCTTAGAAGAAAGATGAGTGTAATTTATTAGAGCCTTATCCCTGGAGGAAAGGACTTTGTGATGAATAGGAGATAAAGATTCATAAGTGGATCTAGAAATTTGAGGGGAATCATAAAGAGATTTGTTCATCGCCAAGATTTCCTTATGAGGGGAATGAGAGATGATAGAAGTAGAAGATGATTTAGTTGAAGTGAGATCATCATCACTACTAAATATAGCATTCACATTGAGAGATGGTCTTTTAGATGCTTTGGTACGTTTGCAGGGATTATAGCCGAGTCCAAAGGCATAATTGTGAAAATTAGTCTCTAGAGGAACTTTTATCCCTTGTTCATGAGCACCACAACCATTTCCATGATACCCATGCTTAGCAAAAATGCGAAAACCATGACCATAATGATCAGCCATTTCAGGAAGAGAAGGTGGTTTTTCATAAGACAAAGAATAAAACTCTTCATAATTAGAGGTGTGAGGAGAAGAAGTTTGAGAAGCGGCCACAAAATTATTGCTCATAGGTTCAAGTAAGACTGATTGATCTCTAGTTTCTTCCTTCTTTTTACCTTTAAGATCTCTAGGAGGAACCCTATATTCACCTACAAAGGTGGGATTAAAATCAAGGGATCCCCAATCGTCTTCTGCGAGAACCTTCTCAGGATCAAAAGCCTTTTCATGTGTAGACTCAAGTCAAGAAGGATCTTCTTCAGGAGCTTCAGACTCATCCAAAGAATTTTGATTATTAGAGGGTGATGATTCATCCATAGGTATCTTGTTCAAAGAGTCATTACTAGAAGAGGAAGGCTTAGATGTTTGCAAACAAGCTTGAAGATTAGTGTCACCTATCAAGGTATATGTCTTTTTGTTATAAATGAATTTAACTTGTCTATGCAATGTAGAGGGGACAGCTTGCATATTGTGAATCCAAGGTCTCCCTAATAACAAGTTGTATGTTAGATTTCCCGACATAACATGGATAGGAGTAGGCAAAGTAACAGGTCCCATTGTGATGGGTAAGGTGATAATACCTAATGAAGACTTAGCCACATTATCAAAGCCTTGAATGGGATGAGAGTCGGGCTCAATAAGGGATGTATCCACATTCATCTTATGCAATAGATTAATGCTACATACATTAAGGCCAGAGCCATTATCTACTAGTGTTCGTCTTATAGCCGTGTCATTTATGATAACCACAATCATCAAGGGATCATATTGTTGTTGAATTTCACTAGTAGGCAACTCATCTTGGGTAAACACAATTTGAGCTTTAGGATTCATCACAGAGTTAACTAAAGATGCTATATTACTAGATGTATTCGGTGGAGGAACATTCAAATCTTTCAAGGCATCTTGTAACATTCCATGATGAGCGGAAGAAGTTTGGATCAAATCCCAAAGGGATATCTTAGCAGGGGTAGCTTTAAGTTGTTCTATGAGATCATATTCCTTACCAAGAACTTGTGAAATACGTGGAGCTTGCGGAAGAATTGGTTGGGAAGGAGGAAGCGAAGTGGGGATAACTAGAGGAGGATTAGGTTGCCTATTGTTTCTTGTGTTATAGGTATGAGCAACCGCATGATAACTCTCTCTAGTCAGTTGCTTAGCATACTCATAAGGGCTCTTAGTAGAGTAACCTCCTTGTACAATAATAATAGGTTTCTTAGGAGTGCAAAAAGAATCATTAGCATAACCACCTTGAACCACTAAGATAGGCTTATTTAAAGGTTGAGAATTTTGAGAAGGATAAGCACCTTGGACAGTGAAGAGAGGTTTGTTAGGTGTCTCATTCACATGTATCAAATTGATTGAGGATGGTTTAGAGGAATGAACAAAAGTGTTGGAAGAATTATTGATAGTCTTCTCTTGCACTAAAATCTCATCACGGATTAAATCAATTTTAGGAGAGAGACCAGGGGTAGGCATTGATGTTCTAGTAGGAAGAGGAAAGGTCATATCATCCTCTATCATCAAAGGATCTACATGGGGAATAAACTCTCTAGGAGAAGGATCAACATTTCTCTCTAAAGTCTCACTTTTGAGAGAGAGATCTTTGAAAGAGATGTTAACCATCTTGCTTTGAACTAGGGTTTCCTTATGAGTAGAACCAAGTTGAGGAGAGGGAGATGCTTTTTTAGAGGGAGAATAATTGATATTCAAGGAAGGTGAGAAACTATCAAGGGAGAGAGAATAATCTACACCTTCTTCTAATGGTTCATCCCAAATAGTGAGGTTGTTGAAAGGAATGTTTGAAGTATTGTCAATTTCGGGAGAGGAGATAACATTGTTTATTAATTCCTCATCCTTAGAAGGGAGAGCATCAATAGATGTGTTAAACTCATCCTCTTTCCTCAAAATACGTTCAATATGATCTTTAGGGGAGAGAGAATTAAGGAAAGCGCTTATTATTTCATCTTCTTTCTCTAAGGGATGCTTATGGGTAAGACAAACTTTAGGAGAAGGGTAAGCATTTATCATTAATTCATCATCTCTAGTGGGAATTTTGTTGGAAAAGGAAATGCCATCACTAGGAAATGTAGGGATAATGTCATCTTCTTGCACAAAAGGATCCTCATGAAGGGAGTGTTTTTTAGGAGGAACATGAACATATTTCTCCAAAGATTCATGCTTAGGAAGGAGATCTTTGAAAGAAGTGTTCATAACCTCTTGTTGCACTAACATGCCCCCATTGGAAGGACCAACTTTAGGAGAAAATAAGTCAATGTCCATCGATGCCTTTTCACTTAGAGAGGCATCATGTAGGGAAGGTGAAGTAACATTAAGAAAGGTGTTTATGATATCATTCTCTTCCTCTAGGATAGCTAAATAGGAAGGGCACATTTTAGGAGAATTGTCAAGATCACTCTTAAAGACTTCATCCTTAGAGCATGGGAGAGTCTCAAAAGGATCGGTAGCAACTCTTTTAGGCACTAAAATGTTGTTATAGATGGGGGGAGGTTCTTTAGGAGAAGGAAAAATTGAAACAAGGGAAGCTAACCCATTATCACATCTATGAAATGGATGCATCATGACAACAATTTTCCTCTTTCAAATGATAACACATGCAAAATAGAAGGAAATGTTTAATTTTAAGCACTTAGAATGTAGATTTAGAAAATGAAATTTATGATTCAAATGAGTTCCTAAATCAGATTTACAATTATTAATCCCAATTAAGCTATCCACAAGTTCAACTTTAGGGTTTTAGCAAAAATTTCCTCTAAATTTTTGAATCTTGCAAGAAATTGAAACTTGTAAATACAAATTTGAATTTGAAAAAAAACACATAAATCAGAATTAGAGAAGATTGGAGTTCACGTCGGGTTCACCAAAATGTGTGGGGGAAAAAGTGACACTAAGCAAGCATGCCCTAATCTCACTTTCAACCACACACTTGTGGAATACGAAAGAGCCTAGAGGTATCATACAATTGGCTACTTCTTCTTGTGGAAGAGAGAGCCACGGGCTACCTATTAGGATTTCTATTCCTTTGTTGTAATTGAAAGATGAAATGATGCAAGTTCAATCCCTAACCCCAAAGTGCAAGTATGAACTAATGACAAGATTGCAGAATTAAACTTAAATAATGAAAAGCTGTAAACACAAGGACAAGACAAGAATGCAAATGCGTACCCGGAGTTAAAATCTGACTGAAAATGTTCGGGACGGGGGCACGGGCGCCACTGTCCTGATTCTGCTCCTGAAACTGCTGTTTTTGCAACCTGAAAAGCTGTCAGAAAGTTGCTGAAAGTTGCTGTCTGACAGAAGGACCAGGGTGCCCAGCGCCCCTGTCCTGGCAGGACCAAGGCGCCCCACGCCCCTATCCTAGCTTTCTGGACTGGAATTTGGTGTGTTGTTCTGTCTCAGTCTGCTTCTTTCGGATCTGCAACTTGCGGCGTCGTCCGAGTCCTGAAACCTGCACTTATATCTGAAAAGGTGTTTGGGCAGCTATATAGGGTTTTGCCTTAGTCAAACCCCCGCTTCGGTGATTTCCACCTCACGAATAGCCAAGTTGTATTGTAAAATATATTGTGTGTGCAGACCTAGTGTGTGTGCAAGGTCCTTAAATGCAAGAAAGCAAACTAGAGAAACCTAGAAAGTAAACCCTAATTGCTTGTAAATGATAATGTAAATGCTCTAAATCAAGATGCAAAGTGATCTAAAGCATGAATAAAGGATATATTGAAGCTTATGCAAAGACATGAAAACAACATGAAATCATACCCAACCCTCAAGGGAGGAGTACAAGCCAATCTTCAGTCGGTAATCTCCTATTGTTCTTCAATGTCTTCCAAGCCCTAAAATGGATGAATGAAATTGAATGAATGCTTGATAGATGGATGTTGAGTGTTGTTGAAGTCTTCAAAGATCTTCTCTTTCGCTGCATATGAGGTCCTGAAAACCAAAAATTCTGGTCCTTTCAAATGAAGAAAGAGAGCTCTTAAGTAGGAAACCCTAGGTCATAATTTCGTCTTTTGGCCGACCTAGAGATTGAATCTCCTGCCAATTTCTTGGGGTTAAGCTTTATTTTATGATTGGATCGCGCTCCTAAAATTTCGGGAAAAATGTCCGGGACCATGTTGCACTCCGGGCGCCATGGTCCCGACAACTTTTCACCAAATTTTCAGGGCCGTCAGATATGATGATTTTAGAGAGAATCCCGAAGTTACAGGTGATTTCGAGATGTTTTGACCCCCGAAATCAAGCCCCCAAGTTCAAAATAGGATCTAATTAGGGTTTTTGATTAAATGATGTATAGGAGGAATAAAATGAAAAGGGCACACTTTAATGAAAGGGCCCAACTTTATGATGTAGGAAATGATAAAATAGGACCTTAGACCTAATTAATTTAATTAATTAAGTGCTAAAGGGGAAATGCAATGCAAAATACAAAATGCGCCAAGGCGGGTGCTAAACTAGGTGTGAAATTGTACCACCCTAGCAAGTGCGTACAATTTACGACGCTACAACAACATGGATTAAGGATAATAGTGTGATAGAGAGAGAGATAGAGAGGTGTATAAAGCAAGACATGTGTGATACATAAGAAAGAATTGAGTGTTATGACTGTTACAGAGACACAGAGGTCACTGAGAATGATTTCAGAGAATAGTAAAAGAACAGAGTAAACAGAAGGGATTACCAAGTTATTCTATGGGTTACCGGGGTATGCTATAAGCAAGGTAATCTCATTTTGAGCACATAGAATCTACTATAACATTTCAGATGTAAAGTTGCAAATATTTGTAATGATTTATTGTAATATTTTGAAGTTGTAAGAGAAACCTTTAACAAGGTAAAAGACTCTAACAAAGTCTATAAATTGTAAAGCCTTTAACTAGGTGCAACATTTAGAATAAGTGTTGTAAAATCCTTTAGCAAGGTAGATCTAACGATCTTGATACTCCTAACAGGGTAAGCTATTAGAAATAGCTGAACATGTAGCTCTAACCGAGCACTCTTTATTATTGCAGTAGTGAAGTTGTGGGTGCCATCCCCACTGCAGTTTTTCTCTCTAACCAAGAGTTTCTGCATAACCAAAATATATGAGTTATGGAGTGAATCATGTATGATTGTTATTTATTTGTTTTAGCTTTATGTTATGTTGCAGCAGTTTTTGGTTTATGCATAATAGTTAAGATATTGTTGTTAAAAGGTTTTGAAGTACTGATTCACCCCTCCTCTCTTTGTACATTAGCTTTCCATATTGGGCCTAACAATTGATATCAGAGCTTGAATCTTGGAAAAGGGTTTAACAGCCTAAAGAGAAAGATCTTATCAATGGAAGGTTATAAAAAATCTCAGAGAATTATGTATCTACAAGAAGAGTTGGATCATGCTAATCAAGTGATTGCAGACATGTAGAGACAAATGCAAAAATCATTGAAAGTGAGAAGAAGATTATCTGATGATTTACAGGACTCTCAAGAGCTAGTTGAACAAATTGAAACATCATCTGAGAACAATATATCTGAAGAGACTGAAGAGATGATTGGACAACTGAAAGAAAAGAACAAAGCACTGACTGATCAGCTAAAAGCAATGAAAAGAGGACATGATCATTTCAGCACACAGATGACTAAAAATCTTGATGCATTGAGGACAGCCGAGGATAAAGTAAGAGATCTAGAAAGAGAAAAACAACAACTTGAAGCATTAGTATATGAAAAGAATGAAGAAATCACAAGGTTGACTGGAATTCAAAGTAATCTATCAGATCAATTAGGTTATGCACATCATGAAGCAAATCTGAAGGATGATGAGAATCAAGCATTGAAACTTGAAGTATCAAGGTTGACTAATGAACTTGAAACAGAAAAGAAATCCAAGGAAATACTAAAAAGGAGTTATGAAGCATCAAAGATGTTGGATGAGCAGCTGAATACAAGAAGACCCAACAAATATGCAGGACTCGGTTACAAAGGAAAAGACTCTACTGAGAAGGGAATTCATACAACCGAGAGAGGAGAATCATCAAACCAAGTTGGAAATAAGAAGAATATCATAAGAAAGAAGCCTATTTGCAACTACTGTGGAAATCAAGGTCATATTGCTAACTTGTGCCAAATCAGAAAAGGTAAGCAACCAGATGTCACTAAGTCTAATGGTTATTGTTACAATTGCAATAAATATGGTCACACATCTAATCAATGTAGGACAAAGACTGTTAACAATTATTAGAAGGCAAAATTCAAAGGGTTTTGTCAAAACTGCAATAGATATGGACATAGTACCGAGAAGTGTTGGTTTAATCAAAAGAACTATATGTGGTCTGTACACTGAGCAAATGCTAGAAGTTACCAAACTCACATAGATCCTTACCGACAGTATTCTACAGTACCATGGGATTACAATACAAGGATATGGTGTGATAATTGTGGAAGATATGGACATATAAGTGCCAACTACTTTATAAGGTTTGGAATGAACAACCGAAGATCATGGAGAAATCCTAGTATGGCATGTTTTCATTGTCACAAGATTGGACACTTGGCTAGAGATTGCAGAGATCAACCTAGAGGAGATAATGGAGAAATAAAAGACAAATTACAGATGATTTGGAAAAAGAAGGAAATTGTGTCAAATGAAGAAAGCACCTTACCTACTGAGTTAGGTGCACCTATTCCAAATTAATCGGTAAAGGTATGAAGGGACTGCTTTCTTTCAAAGGTTAAATCGTAACAGTTCCTATTTCATCCTGTACTTAATTCAAAATATGCATAATTAAAGATGCATTAGGAAATTTGGAATTTCATCAAGTCTTTTTGAGCAATAGTCAAGTCGGTAAAAACAGGAAGTCTATCTAGGTTGTAAATACAGGAAGACTGGCTACTCGGTAAAAGCAAAAATTGGTTTAAGGGAATCGAGTGCATTTAATGTCTTTTGACCTAACTGCACGAAGCCCGATGAGGTACAATGAATACTTAAAGCTATTGTGCGGTCATTTTACACTTACCAAGTTTTCAAGAGAGCAGAGCAAAGCGATTCAAAGGCCATAAAACCACCTCCCGAGAAAATTCAAAGGTATTTACATCAATCACATCGCATTATCAAGTTAGTTTACCGAACATATCAAGTTGATATTATTTGCTAAGTAGAAAGCGTCTATCGTTTGAAAGTCTTCAAACCCTAAGGATCTTTTGTTAGTATTTATCTGAAATCTGCAATGGCACCTAAGATCCAGAATCCCGTTGTTGTTGAGAACATCGAAAAGCCCTCACTGAAATACTCTTTAACTCCCAAAATTACATCTGAACTGGATGACAAAACTGCATTTTCACTCATTCTGGATAGAGTTTTATTAGTTAAGGATCTGAGATTCTTCACTAAGTGTCAAGTTGAAGAACTAGGTCATGTTGAGATCAAAGACACATATGATGAATTGTGTACCGATGGTAAAATGGATAGCAAATATGAACACATCAAAATCAAGGGATTGACCAAAGCCCTAACCTATCCCCATGTATTCAAACCCCAGTGGGTCAAGTTTGTTCTAAGCAGAGTTCATGATGACTTCATGTGGCTAGAAGAGCAACCATTTAAGATCACCAAGGAAATCATTCATTTGATCACCGGTTACCCTATTTATGATCATGCCCGAGCTCAGAAAATGATATCACAGAAGGAATTGATCAGTTTAACCGGAGTAGAATCTGATTGCAGAGGACTGAAAATGTACAATGTCATAGATGCAGGGCTAAAGTTTGCCATTAGAGTAATAGGTTATTGTTTCTTCCAATCAGCAAGGGAAAACAGTGTACCCTGTGCAACAGTAGACTTAGCTTATAAAATTGTAAAGAAAGGCATGAAAATTGATTTATGTGAGGTATTGTTGAAAAACCTGTTTGAGAATCTCAATACCATAAGGAAGCCAAAGAAGAACAATTCAGCTAATACACTAAAGTTTGGATCACTATTAATATGCATATTTTTCTATTTTGAGAAATTCTTTCCATCAATCGGTAAAGTTGTTTGGGAGCTACACCAACCAATCACCCATCAAATCAATGACTTCATCAAGAATCTAGGTGATAATTTTAATGATATTATGGATGACTATGTCAACAAGTTCCAAGAAAAGATGCATAACAGGTACCAAATTCTACCCAAGCTAGTGGAGAAATACAAGGATGACATATGTTTTGAAGTAGACACCGATTACTGCTATGTTAATGCTGTGGAACCGAGAAATCAATCTTTAACACCTATGGGTTACGAGATTGATTTTGACATCACACAACAACAAATAGATGCTTTTCTGACATTACCAAGGCATGCTACCAAGCTGAGGTATGGAACATATGAAGAAGTTAAGGAAAAGGTAATAATGAGCATTGTAGTACCCAAGGCTACAAGGAAGGCAACAAAGATGATTAAGACATTAACAGAGAAATTTGGAGAAGGTTCTTCCTCCACACCTGTCAAGGGCACTATAGTAATCACCGAAGAGGAATCTGAAGCCCAAGAGGCAGCTATAACACTGAGCACTGAATTGCCTAAGGGGAAAGTGTTGAAAAGAAAGAAACATGATACATCAAAAGTATCATCGACTCCTCCAACAAAGCGACCTAACACAAGAGCATCTGCAACATCACCGAGTAAGAAAATAAAGAGTGTTGCCACACCCAAGGTAACAAAAACTTACAAGAAATCTACTCGGAGACTCATTTTGACTAAAGAGTCTCGTGACACTGAATCTGAAGATGCAAGCAAATTTCAAATTGTCAAGAGCAAAAAGGTAAATGTACATAGTGTTGAAAATTTTTGTGCTAATCTAAAGCAATATGGTGGATTTGGAGCATTCAGATATGTTAAGTATGAATCCAGATCTGATGATGAAAAGAGACAAATAGAAGAAGCTGTCATCTGCACACTATTCAAATTTCGATTGGTCCCATTGGAATTATCTAAGTCACTTCCAAATGAGTTATATTTGCATATTGACAACATGTGGAAGTATGCCATGGACTTGGAGAAACAGATGAGAGAAAGAAGTTTGGTATATCTTTTCCCAGACATGTCGGTAGATGAGATCACCGAACATATGAAAAATTGCCACACAAAATTCCTAGTCAAGCAAAGAGCTTTGAAATTGATGAATGGCCTTTACTTGGATGTAGAGAATGAGACCAAGGAAAAATGGTAGGAAATATTTTGCATCAAGAATGCTGGTGAACAAGCTGAAGTTGAAATAGTTGATGTCACTGAGCAAGATCCTGATATCACCAAGCAAGACCCTACTGACACTATTCAAGTAGATGAGGATATCATGGACACCGAGGCACCTGAACAGGAAATGATCAAAGGGAATGCATATGCCAAACTAGTATCCAGTGAGTTAGTTTTGGAGCAAGTTCAGCCCTATCCTCCAATCACTCAGTCTACTACAACCAAGGCCCCTCAAGATACTGAACAAGGGACAGAAGGTCTCAAATCTACAGAGGAGAAACTGCTTCTCAGGCCATCGGGGAACAGTCTTCACAAGCTCCTTCTAGCACTGAAAATGTTACATCTGAGACCCCAAGCACTAAAGCACCGAAGGACACAACAAAGGCTACATCAGAGGCTAAAGAAATCGACCAAAGTGTTGCCTCTACCGAGCAACCTACCGAGGGTCAACAAGCCTCACAAGCCATTGTTTTAGTTCAACCGATGAAAGGTAAAGAAAAGAAGATGAAAAAGCTTAGTTTCAAATTGGATTTGTCAAAACCAATAGTGTTTCCCAATGTTGATATATCCAAATTAAAAGGGCAAGCACTCATTGAATTCGGTGAACTATGCAAAGCCAAAGTTGAATAGGAGAAGCAAATGGCTATTCAAAAGAAAAATAAAGTACAAGTCAGAAGGTGAAAGAACTCTTAACCGATATGCTACTTGAAGCTACAGTAACCAAAGATGCAGTCATCCACATTCAATTGGATGAACTCCTAACCAAGATAGAGACATCTAGAGTAGATGCATCCGAATATTTGAGCAAGTTAAAAGACAAGGAGCTCACTGCAAAAATGATTGAAGAGGTACAGAAAGCTATTGCCATTGGCAAAGTTAAACTTATCAAATTTATTGCTGAGTTAACCCCTCAACTCAAGCACATTCTTTATTTATTTCAGAAACTCTGTACATTTTCTCTATTCATTAAGGACATCAATAATAAAACAGAAGTATTTGAGAAAGGGATCACTGATCTCTCTAATAAGTTGACCACTGAGCCACATTCCATTCAGAATTTTTATACCAAGCTACAACAGCTCATGGCTCAACAATTGGAACTAAGGAATGAAGAACACAAGATAAGGATGGACATAATGACACTTCAAACATTATTCCTTCCTCATCTTTCATCCGTCCAAGAGCAGATCAACAAAGCTACCTCCCTATCCACTCAGCAAGAGGGAAGCACCTTAGATGGACTAATCTCACTGTTAGCTAACATTACAACTCAAAATTCACTTATGAACAGTGTTAAGGATGCCCTCTTTGTCACCCTTACCGATGCAAAGACAAAGTACAAATCCATTTTTGACTAGTTGCCACCATCGAATGGTAACTAAGTTTAGTTGTTTGTCAAAAAGGGGAAGTGAGTATCTTATCAAAGTATACAGGGGAATGTAGTATACAGGGGGAGTATATACCAAGTAGAACAAAGTATTCAAATGCAGAGTCAATTTTGACAGAGAATAGAATAGTGAACCGAGCAGTTATCACAAAACATTGATCATCGAGCATGCAAAATCAGAGTTTTGTACAGTATAGTGATAAGGGGAGTATATCTAAATATACTATTTCATTGACTAATGTATATGCTGTCAGTTTTGTCAAATTTTGTAAGTATATAGATTTTTGAGCTATGACTTTGAAAGTAGTTTTGTCAAACATCTCAACTAATGTCAAAAGGGGAGATTGTTACTACTTATTAAGTTGCCATTAGTTTTATGGGTGAACTCACAATAATGGTTCCCACTTTTTTGCCACTTTTGACACTGAGATGTACATTTTTAAAATAATCTTCAACTTCCGAGAACTATAACTTTTAAACTATTAAAAATTTGAAGATGATGTAAATTAGTGATTTCTAGCATTTTGTTTGTAGATTCTATATACATTTTTTTCAAATTTTTTTGAAGGATTTTTAAAAAAAATTTCCATCTCCCTCGAAAAGTAGTTTTTTACAACAAACTACATTTTTTAAGAGTGATGTGCCTCCCGAAACGCATAACTTTTTTTCTATAAATGATAAAAACTCAATTCTTTCGAATTTTGGTTTGTAACATCAATATCCAGGGCTTGCATTTGGTTTTATAGTGATATGTTCAATATTTTTCATTTTATAAAGTTTTGAAGTCCGACTAGTCATAATTCAAACATAGGTTTGCGTTTGAACACATAACTTGTTCTATATAAATCGAAATTCAATTTATTTTTTTTTGTTAGAAAGAAGACATCAATACCAAGGGCATAGATATTTTTCAGAATTTTTTTGAGTTAGTTTCTTATTTTTCCCAATGTGTTGAACAGAGAAGTTCATGTTCGGTGAAAAACCAATTTTTAATAAAATTAAAAAATCAAGAACATAATAAATTCAAAATATAACAAAATTATATTCGTTGGAAAGCTTGCTTCGAGTACTACCATCTAATATTTTTGGGTTATCAAGATTATTTCATTCGTGCATTGAACCAGAGCTCTGAAGTCATTAATTCTTGAGAACTCTGAAATATTTTGGGAGAAACTTCTAATTTTTGGGGTTCGAACGAACACGAGTTCGATTGGATTGGGTTCGCTCAAACCAAAATGAGTTTGAGCGAACCCCCATTCGCTCGAACAAGTGAGCTCGATTTTGGCATGCCCGATGTTCGAGCGAACCCACTCGATGTTCGAGCGAACCCAACTGAACAGTTTGGTTCGCTCGGACTCCCAGGGGTAGTCCGAGCGAACATTTGTATTTCGCTCGAACATTGGCAAATCCAAAATTCCCACTTTCACCAAATTCCTTCGTTGGCAAAAGTGGGAACCAGCTTTGTGAATTCACCCTTATATCCAAAGTCATTCTATATACTCTAGTCAGTTATCTCTACCGAAACATTCAGTCGGTATGCACAGAATAGTCGGTTAAAGAAGAAAATAGTCACAGAGCCTAGTATACACCAAGCTGTCTACCGAGCAGCAACAATGATACACTGAGTTGATATACACCGAGTGAAATGTTTTACAAGATTCATTGAACCTAGACACACATGTGGAAATGTGTTATAAGATCGAGGAGCAAGAGAACCATTATCACATTGGGAAATATACTTAAGGATTGTGTATGATTTTGAGGTCATCTAACCAATGAAATATTTTGTATGGTTATTCATTCGATAAATCATGTTTGTAAGATCAAAGCAATGAATCAGATCACCAACATAAGAGATCTATTTATACATCATGGATTAAAGATAACAGTGTGATAGAGAGAGATATATAGAGGTGTATGAAGCAAGATGTGTGTGATACATAAGAAAGCACTGAGTGTTATGACTATTACAGAGACACAGAAGTCACCGAGAACGATTTCAAAGAACGGTCAAAGAACAGAGTAAACAGAAGGGTTTACCGAGTTATTCTATGGGTTACCGAGGTATGCTATAAGCAAGGTAATATCATTTTGAGCACATAGAATCTGCTATAACATTTCAGATGTAAAGTTGCAGATATTTGTAATGATTTATTGTAATATTTTGAAGTTGTAAGAGAAACCTTTAACAAGGTAAAAGACTCTAACAAAGTCTAAAAATTGTAAAGCCTTTAACTAGGTGTAGCATTTAGAATAAGTGTTGTAAAATCCTTTAGCAAGGTAGATCTAACGATCTTGATACTCCTAACAGGGTAAGCTATCAGAAATAACTGAACATGTAGCTCTAACCGAGCACTCTTTATTATTGCAGTAGTGAAGTTGTGGGTGCCATCCCCACCGCAGTTTTTCTCTCTAACCAAGAGTTTTTGCGTAATCAAAATATATGAGTTATGGAGTGAATCATGTATGATTGTTATTTATTTGTTTTAGCTTTATGTTATGTTGCAGCAGTTTTTGGTTTATGCATAACAGTAAAGATATTGTTGTTAAAATGTTTTGAAGTATTGATTCACCCCTCCCCTCTCAGTACATTAGCTTTCCATATTGGGCCTAACAAATAGATAGAGAGAGAGAGAGAGGGTGAGAATGCTCATGCCACATCCATAGCCTACCATCCAACATTGGATCCAATAATTTGTCTATCATCCATATTGATATCACCAACAATAACATATGTGAATGTTTTAGAGGCCACCATTACAAATATACCCTTTAAAAGAAAAGGAAAGGTTTGAAAAAGGTGAAAGAAAAAATATGTGCATGCAATGTTGAGTGGAGTGAATTTTAGGGATATAATTATAGTAATGCTATCTTTTATTGCATAGAAATTGTGATTTTTCATTTATTTAGTAGACAATTTATAAGTTAATGTTAACATGAGATTAGAGACAAATTTTTGAATTAAAAATATATTAGGTATGGTTTCTTATAATATTTGGGTTTAAAAAAAAAATTTCTCTTTAATTTTCCTATTAGCTAGACCTTAGGGAAAACCCCACTTTTCCTTGTAGAGCATAAGGTTAAAGCTAATTTTATTCACTCACAAGAATTAGTCCACTCACAATGTTGTCTAAGCATAATCCCTACCCACTGCCTTTGTTAATAAATTAGAAACTTTAAAAGTTATGGTATAAGTATTTAAGATTTGTGAATATATGTGTTTTAGACCAAACACATTAAAGCTATTGTCATAGATGTTTTAATTTGGCTATTATCATCACGGCCTTTGCAACATGGCCATTGAAGAAAGTTTTGTAAGTATGTTCCTTTTCTAATGTATTAACTTTGTAGCCTATCAACTTACACCTAGATAGTGGTGTCATAGTTAGGGAGAAGAGCGCATGTTGAAAATGGAAATAAAGGTTCTCCTAGTGAGATGATTTTAAACCAATTGTTTCCCTAGAGATTAGGTGTGCTCCAAGATATACCACTTTTAGAGGAAAACTGTAGTTTTCTATTATGAAACTAGTTTTACAACCATTACAACATTTCTATTATTGGTCCTTCAAGAACACATTCAACCTATTTGCTAATAGTGTTTTCTTATTGTCTTTTGATAAAGAGTTTATTTTATAGTAAAATAATATACAATTATAAGGCACTCATTTTCTACCATTTATGATAGGATTCGTTAGGCATGGATTCTTACTTTCATGATGATCATTCTAGAGGTACTCTTGCATGCATATATATATATATATATATATATATATCCATTTTCTTCATTTTTTCTATGTTTTAGTGAAGAAGAAAATGATGGAAACACCAAAATATATTTATGTTTTTTAGTTTACCATGCATCTTATGTAAACCCAAGAACAATTTGTAAGCATCCATGTAAAAATAAGATAGAAATTTTAAGTAATAGAGATTTTGAAAATTATATGAAGATTCTTAAGTTTGAGTTAAAAATAATAGATTTATCGTTTGTATAAAAATCCAATCTATTCAGTCTTTCATCATGCTTCAAGACACGATCTACGAATAACTATAAATCACTTAGGGAAAAAATGAAGTGAAAACAATGAAAAATATGGATTTGAATAAGATTCTCATATTTTAAGTGCGTTACATATAAAGTGTTTTTAAAATAGCACCATGTTGACAAAAGTCCAAATGTAGACAATTGTTAATGCCTTTGTTTAGTTGTTTATATTTTTGGTAGATAACAAGACATGTAGCCAGACATCATTAGAGATTAATTTTGTGGAGAAAAA
Organism: Cryptomeria japonica; assembly: GCF_030272615.1. Taxonomy (NCBI): domain Eukaryota; kingdom Viridiplantae; phylum Streptophyta; class Pinopsida; order Cupressales; family Cupressaceae; genus Cryptomeria; species Cryptomeria japonica. The sequence continues at coordinate 159,711,998 of NC_081411.1, forward strand.
AGATGAGATAACAATGACAAACCTTATCCAAAACTATGAACATGGCCTAGTATACAATATAGGAGAATTTTTTCCCTCATACAAAACATAGGAAAATCTAATTAGTATGATGCACATACATGACTAAATAGGGTATTAGTAAATTAAAAGGCTCACATAGCTCATTGTATCATTTGAAAGATGACCATTATACAATTTCTAATTTAATGAATCTCTCTCCTTATTATTTAAGATTATAGTATAATGATACTTATTGTCTTATGTTATCAAATCCAATCTACTTCGCTACACTCCATGACCTACACTACATTCCATCTTAAATCCATTTATACTTTAACTTAAAAATCCTTATTTTTACTTTTCAAAATAATTATCTATGAGTTGTTGTTAGAATGTGTCCTTAGGATTCTTGGCATGGTTTAACAACATCCTATGAGATTCTTGACTAGAATGGTAACAATTTCTTTAACATGGCTTCTTTTGGGAAGAACAACTAGATCAACTCCCTACAAGTGGTATTAGGAGTAGCATTGCAAGTTCACATCCCCTTGGGTAATGCTAAGGGGGAGATTGTCAAAACGTGTCCAAGATCCCCCCTTGCGATTTGTGGCATGGTTTAATAGTCTCCTATGAGATCCTTATGAAAGGAAACCGGGTAGCGGAATACAACTTCCTACACTGAACTATCACGAGAGTGAATGCAAAAATTTCTAAACCCCTTCTCAATTACATATTTAGATGCACATCTAATTAAACATTAACTGATATTCAAAATAGAATAAAATCATAACACAACAAATACATGGGAAAACCCTTTTGGGGAAAAATCCACACTCCAAACACTCATCTTAATTGGATTAATTAGCAACAACAACAGTTACAATACAATTTTAGAGCTATGCTCTTTAGGAGACTTCACACTATTATAGGATTCAAGACTAATTCTGGAAGCATAACGATGTCTCTCAAAATCTTCAACCTCTCATCAATAATAAGCCAAGGCATCACATATTTATAAATCTCAACACAAAGTAGTAGGCGTCTATGGTTTCCAAAACCAACTTCAAATCCTAAGAGGTAAGTTTGTGTCATAAATAATATAAATATTGTCGTGCCTGTGAAGTGTGATACCTGCAGGTGCAACACAAATACTCAATAGATCATTACAAGCATGGTTAGAAAATTTAAAACATAGAAAGATAAAACCATGGCAAAGCGATCTATCGCCTCCTAAGAGATGCGAGTGTGGATTTTCTCTCAAATATGGATAAGCAAATTCCAGTGACTTGACTACACCTAGATGGAGGATTTGAAATGATAATGATGCATTTAAACTAGAAAAGAGAATTATTAAGCTACATGATTCAACAATTATGCTAGAAAATGATCAAATAAAGCTAGATCTAAGATGCAATTGCCTATAATAACAATGCTCAAATGATATGCTAAGAGATATTGTGCCTATAGTAACAATGCATAAAATGTAAATGAGATGGGATAATTATTGCTCCAAATGGGGGATATTTATAGGATTTCCAAGGCCAAGGGTGAGGTGGCAGGAATCAACGGTTAAGATTGAGTCTGAAGATATCAATGGTGAAATTGGAGGAGGTTGGAAAAGAGGCTGGAGGAAAGGGGACATTTGTCATCTCAATGGTGACAAGTGACAACGGGCTTCCAAGAGAGGGTACATGTGGCCCAAGAATGCCATGTGTCTCAAGGGGAGAGTATCCACACCATAGGAGGTTAGCATAAGGAGGTTAGGATGTGCAAGCTAAGATAGGTTTAATTAAACCCAGGGTTTGATGGAATGGGTTAGGTTTATAAGTGGTTAGGTTAGATGGTTAGAAGTTAGGAGGAATGTGGGTAATTTGAATTTAAAAATCCAAATAATAGGAAAAGACTAATTAACTTTCAACAACTCATAAATTGATTTGTTTTAATTAATTAGGGATTAGAAGAATTAATTGAAGATGGGGGAAATATTAATTAATTTGAATTAATTAATCAAAGGGGATTATTGAATTTGAACCTATTAAATAAATCCTTAGATTTATTAATAAGTAGATGAGTGGAAGAATTTAATCAAATTGCTAATGAATTCAATTAAATTGGGGAGGGGGATTAATTAAATAATTGCTTATTTAATTAACTATCTTCAGACCATTTTTAGGTGTATACAATTACCATTATCATGACATGTTGCACATAGAAACCTTCCAAACCACTAACACATATCTCATCCAAAATAATTATCTTTCCCAAGTTCAACGTAGAAACTCTCATAATGAAGAATAGGCATTTTCCTTACCTCACACCACTTCTCAAAAGTGAACTCTACCATAAATATTAAATGCTCAAATAAAACTCCAATAAATAATTCTAATTTACAAGCCAAGACTCTTTAGTCTGTTGGCATGATTGGCATAACTGATACATATGAGTTGATGACTGTATCGGTAGAAGCATGATGATGACATGATTAGTTATTTGTGTTTTCATTGATGGTGACCTATATCAATTAATGTTTGATGATGGTTACAGATGAAATTTGATGTCTAAATTGTTTGATAAGTAATTTTATCTAGGATTTAGAATTTGTAAGTTTGATAGGGTTTACCGGCAGGACTAAGAATTAGGACTTCAACTGATAAAAGAAAATATTTTGATGGAATCGGTAAATCAGTGATGGCAAGAGACTTGTGGTTTGAGACATAAGCTTTTATGATTGATTTGTGTATGTGATCGGAACCGCATCCTATGTTGATTACCGGAAGGCATGTTTTGAATTTATGATGGAGTTGTGCTAGGGTTTTAAGACCGATGATGAATTCACTCAACTGGTAATGAGTTTTGATATGATGGTGATTGGTGGTGAATATACATGAAGGAGATAACATGACACAACCCGCGTGAATAATTTGAATTGTGTTTTGGTGCAGAAGATGGTAGAATTTCTCGGGAATGTGCAAAGTGCTTAACGAAATGTTCTGAGAGTTTGACTTCTATATAGATCGAATTTTTGTGATGGGTTATGAATAATCTGTTAGGAAGTTCAGATAACTAAAAGAAAACTGAGAGGGGGGTGAATAAGTTGTCATAGATTACAGGAAACATTAGCAATTTAAACTTTAATACCAGAACCAAAAAAATTAATACTAGAATAGCAGATAAACCAATTAAGCATAAAAAATAATCATAGAATAAAATCCATCCACATAACACCAAGATTTGTACGCGAAAAACCCAGTAAAGGGAAAAACCATGGTGGGAAGCCTACCCACAGTCAGATAATACTTCTGTAGTAAGTATATGAATTACAATGAAGGGGCCTGCACTTGCAGGAAGGCCAACAACCTAGAGCGCACTTCTCATCACAAAAGGAGCCTCACTAACTACATATAAATCTAGACTAAAATCTAGAGAAGTGTTGAACTGCAAAAGATAGTATCTCCTATGCCTGAGTACAATTCTGGTTAAGCTCAATACTGGAGGACTAAATCCTTTTACATAAACCCGATTCGATATCTAATGATCGACCAAATCCTTTGCTTGAATGATATTACATTATTCACACATTACATTCCTTGACCATGACCTCTTACATTAACCATGGTGATCTACAATGAGATCTTTCATCTATTTATACAAAACCCTCAACCATAAACAATCAGGTCGGCCACCAGGCAATAAACCGATTACATAATTACAAACCATGTCATCCTTAGACCAAATAAATAATATCCAACACATAAGACATCCCAGAAACACATTGAGAGGACCAATCCACACATTACATTAAATTCGATCCATAACCTAGATCAATCGGGACCCAATATAGGTCTGTACACTAAAGAAATGATCTCCATCTTCCAAGTCTTGAACACGATCACCAACAATATCCTGAAACTCCACCAGAAGCTACACCAACACCACTTATGCAATTAATCAAAGATCTCTATTAGAATTTCTATCGGTGAAACCCTCGCCGAAACTAGAAACCAATCTTCTAAGAAAGAAGGATAGCATCCGATCTCCAGACCAAAACCAACAGACCAAATATGAGTATAAGTATCATGAACAAGTCAATTCCATCATCAAACTATATCAGATCATGCCAGATCCAAGTTAACCAAAAACCACTCAACCTGTCGGGACCAGAAGGGTGCCCGTAAAGCATCCAAACAACTAGTGTTGGCATCAATGACAAAAAATCAATGCAACACATAATCAATTCTACCAAATGGCCAACAATCTCCCCATTTGGAATTGATGGCAACACTAGATGTAAAAAAACATCTAAGTACCAAGAAATACCAAACAAGTCTTCCCCTGTGGAAGACAACCAACAAACTCCCACATATAGCTTTGAGTATCACTCCCCTTTTCACTTTCTTTTTCACATCAATATCACTCCCCCTTTGACATCAATGTCAGAAATATGACAAAAATATCAAAGAAAAAACTTAAGTC